>NC_137824.1:1933205-2053205 GCF_963921795.1 Nannobrachium achirus
TGTGTGAGACCTGCCGGCATCTGGGGAACAGAGCTAAACAGAGCATGCAGAACGTGTAGTCAACGCGGGGGGGGGGGGGGGGGGGGGGGGGGGGGGGGGGTGGGTTAACGGTGGCTCAGGGGCGTCAATTGGGTATGGCAGGGGTGAGAAAATACAAGTTACTTTTAAATATAAATCCATGAATGTATCTTTGTCTATCTGTGCTGGTTATTATGTTGTTAAATTACAGTAAAATAACTACAAATGCAAAATGTTATAAAATGGTCACTCTAACAAGGAATTATAATTATATTCTCCCCACTTTTATTCTCCCCATCTTGACAAAATGGTATATTCCCAGGTTCCGCAGGTCAGCTGCACAGGTGCAATGCATTTGAACAACCGTTCCAGGCTGCCATATCCAGCCCAAGAAACCATAGAAACCGGGGGGAAAAAAAATCTACTTCTTAAAATAAATGTCATCATGCCTGTTGCCAAGGTATGGCAACATGACTGGTGTCTTGCAAGACACCAGTCATGTTGCCATACCTTAGCTTTTTTCTGAACTGACGCCACTGCGGTGGCTCCACCGTACCAGGGCTCTAAGACCGCTCAATTATTGATAGCATTCTTACTTATGCAAATATGTTGAATTATTTCTGCGTGACAGCTTGAAAGTTGAGGCCTGGAGGACTGATGTGATGTTGGCCCCCTCTTTTCTTTCCGCGGAGCGCAGGATGCATAACACTGCCTCTGCGCGTACTGTTTTACATTCTAATTATCTGGTTTGACAGGCTTTATTGCCGGGGCTTCAGTGCTGAGGCCTCCGTCCCGGACTCGTTCCACACGTGATGCCATGCAGTGCCAGGCATAATGAGATAAGATAGTTTGAGTGCTTAGGCCTCGCCCGTTCGCCGCGCGCGCTGCACTCACTCACTTTCCGACAGGGGTGTCGCACCAAATTCTGGGGCCTGTGGTACAAGGATTCACTGCGGGGCCCCTGTGCTTTAACTATTGAAAAATAGCAGATCTACAAGCTCACAGCGCGGCACCGAGTGCCGCGCTGCGAGCTTATAGATCTGCTATTTTGGAAAAAAATCTTGAAAATCTTTGAATATTTCAAATCCTTCTATGGTTTTTTGAAAAAACCTATGTTTCTATGTCAGCAATCTGGCTAACCATCATCAAAGAAAAAGTCCTTTTCACTTAACTGGAGCTCAGTTAGTCTGTTCTTGAGAGACTGCTATGTCAGTGGTTCTCAAACTTTTTCATGTCAAGGACCCCCCAAGATGATACTGTATTTGGCCACGGACCCCCATCTCAAAATATCTAGTTCCAGCGACCCCTCAGAAGCTAAATCTGAGTTACAAATGTTTGCTTAAAACATATATCCACAAGTTTCCAACATCCCATCGCGCATTGCGCAGAAATTGGACGGAGCTTCCGGCGCCGCAGCCGAGTGTGATCTACAAGCTCACAACGGCTGCATCTGCGACGTGTTGTGAGCTTGTAGATCTGCTATTTTTCAATAGCTAAAGTTACTAGGGCCCCCTCCACCTTGGGCCCTAGTAACTCAGTCCCACTTTTCCCCCCCTTGTGACGCCCCCGCTTTCAACGCATGCAAATCAAAATGCAGTCGCTCCCAACTACGGTGCATTCATTACCGCCTCGAATGTGGCAAACGTGCTCACTAAATACACATCCCAAGGATACAGGTAGACAATGTGTTTTTATTCCGCGCCTACAATTCTGCCTTTTGTCTTATGTGATCAGCTTTATGCTGGAGCCGGGAAGATCAAAAAAGGGGTTTGAGGTGTGCCGCAACGACAGAGATTCAAATAAAGTTTTTCTTTTAGATGTCCGTTAAATACAGTTAAGCCAATCTAAGACACAAACAGAGAGACGTGTTTTCCCCTCTAACTTTAATTAAGCTACAGGGAATTCGTTGCATTTTGTAGGTAAACAGACAGAGTCAGGGGAATACCGACGGAAAATTAAATGCTCCGCTGCTGCTTTCCTCATTACAACATGAAATGAAACATTTATCACCGACTTTCATTTTGCTAAAAGGCCGACGTTTTGCAGGTCAGCCGCTGATAAAAGGACAGGTTTATTCTATTTACTTTACGATTTACAATTTCCATTCTCTGCTTTTAGAGTGCTCTGGTAAAAAAGCTGTGTAACGCCACGTGCACTCACTGCGTCTTCAGAGTTCGGCCTGGTTTGGTGGCACGCAGGGGCGTCAATTGGGTATGGCAGGGGTATGCAGCTGCCATACCCTGGGTCCAGGGGGGAAAATAAAAGTGACTTTTAAATACAAATCCATGAATGTCTCTTTGTCTATCTGTGCTGGTTATCATGTTGTTAAATTACCGTAAAAATAACTACATATGCAAATACAAAATGGTCACTTTAACAAGGTATTGTAATTATATTCTCCACACTTGTAATCTCCCCATCTTGACAAAATGGTATATTCCCAGGTTCCGCAGGTCAGCTGCACAGGTGCAATGCATCATTGTTAATTGTGGCACGTTTACTAACATGCCAAGTTTAGCTGCACTTGAACAACCATCCCTTGTCTTTCCCCCTTCTACCTCCCCCTCCCCTCTCTCTCACGGCTCTTTAGCCTTTGTAAAGTGTCTTGAGATAACTTGTTATGATTTGACACTCTAATAAAATTGAATTGAATTGAATTGAATTAACAAGGTATTATAATTATATTCTCCACACTTTCTTCACACATATTCTCCCAGCTTGAAAAAAGGGTGTTATCCCAGGTTCCGCAGGTCAGCTGCACAGGTGCAATGCATTATTGTTTATTGTGGCACGTTTAATAACATGCCAAGTTTAGCTGCACTTGAACAACATTCAATTAAGTGCTGGCTGCCATATCCATCCCAAGAAACCATAGAAACGGGGGAAAAAATAAATGTACTTTTTAAAATAAATGTATCATGCCTGTTGCTAAGGTATGGCAACATGACAGGAGTCTTGCACGCGCGCGAAGACCCCAGTCATGTTGCCATACCTTCGCTTTTTCTGAACTGACGCCACTGCGGGGGGGACAATAGAATGTACTTCTTAAAATACATGTATCATGCCTGTTGCCATAAGGTATGGCAACATGACTGGTGGCGTGCGTGCAAGACACCAGTCATGTTGCCATACCTTAGCTTTTTTTCTCAACTGACGCCACTGGTGGCACTGTTAATGAATTCTCTCTCTCCCCCATTCTCTGTCTGTCTGTCTGTCTGTCTGTCTCTCTCTCTTTCTTTCTTATCAGCCATCGAGGTGAACCTGCAGAAAGCCCTGGCCGAGGCCTCCGAGACCTGCACCCAGGAGTGCCTGATCTTGGGCCACTCCGACAGCTGCTGGATGCCCCCGGCCCTGGCCCACTTCCAGTCTCCCGGCAGCAACAACAACAGCCCCACCTCCTCCACCTCCCCTTCTGCCCCTGCCACCACCACCACCACCACCTCCACCTCCACATCTGCCAGCAGCACCCCGCTGCCCTCCTCCTTCAGCTTCCAGCAGAGCTGGGCCCGGGGCGGCAACAAAGGCAGCATGATGGGCATGGGCGGCATGGGGGTCATGGACGGCCGTCACACCCTGGGCAGGTCGGTGCCCAAAAAAGAGGAGCTGGACAAAGGGATGGGCCGGCCGCAGTTCTACAACACGCTGGACAGACACTCCAGTAAGAAGGAGGACCCCGTGAAGGTCATCCCCCTGGCCAGCTTCAACTCACCCGTCGGGCAGCAGACGTCCAGCCACGGCGGCAGCGCCTCCTTCCTACACGAGCACCAGTTGTAAGACAATTAAAGGAAGGGGATTCGTTTGAGTCGGTCCGACATACAGTCCGGCCGCACGAGATGTCGGTATCGGAAAGGTGGCAACGGTTATCATGCATTTTTGAAAAGCTCTATATCTGTAAATTATAATTTGGTATGATAACCCTTTCTGAGACACAGC
Organism: Nannobrachium achirus; assembly: GCF_963921795.1. Taxonomy (NCBI): domain Eukaryota; kingdom Metazoa; phylum Chordata; class Actinopteri; order Myctophiformes; family Myctophidae; genus Nannobrachium; species Nannobrachium achirus. The sequence continues at coordinate 1,937,157 of NC_137824.1, forward strand.
TAAATTGGTGTTATCAGCCGCTAGAGTTGGTGTCCCATTAACTTTACATTACAGGGAAAAAAAAGCAAAAATGAATATGCTTTAAGTAGCATATATGAGGGGTCAAACTAAGGGGTTTTCATGATTCTGAATCCATTGCAAACATCTGTTTTGCACAACAACAAAAAAAAACATTCCTTGGGCTAAAAAACGGCCCACAAGACTATGGTTTAGTGATGAAAAGTGATGACTCATAACTTTTCATCACTAAACCATAGGTTTGTGGGCCGTTTTAGCCCAATGAATGTTTTTTATGCAAAATAGATGTTTGCAATGGATTTAGAATCATGAAAAACCCCTAGTTTGACCCCTTATATGTTACTTAAAGCAGATACATTTTTTCCTTTTTTTCCCTGTAATGTAGTTAATGGGACACCAACTCTAGCGGCTGATAACACCAATTTAGCTGTGTCTCAGAAAGGGTTATCAATCATACCAAAATGTAATCTGCATAGAGCTTTTAAAAAATGCATGATAACCTTTGCCACCTTTCCGATACCGATATCTCGTATGGCACATGGACTAATACACGCCACTCTATCCGTTGATCCGATGACTCTGTGTCAGTGACTTTTTGATCAGTGTGCGTGTGTGGAGGGAACGCATCATTTGACAAACTATGATCAACTCCATGCAAAGAGAAAAGAACCCAACAAGCGGCTGCTTCTAAGATGATGTCATGTAGACGAAAAATTGAACCTTTTGAAGGAAGTATTTACATACCAGATCCATGTATACTGTAGTACATGGGTCTTCAACAGGGGGGTCCGGGACCCCTAGGGGGGTCCTCAGAGTTACTACAGGGGGTCCTCCAAATCTTTGAGTGATAGAGACTTTTTTCTCCTTTTTTTATATTGACCACTTGAACCCTAGTGTCCTTATTCTGAGAACTTAAGCCGAAAATGGCAGCTCACAACGCCTCGCAGCTCGCGCTGCGAGGCGTTGTGAGCTTGTAGATAGGCTATTTTCGGCAAAGAGCTTTTGGTGAAGAGGGGAAAAAGAGCACACAGTACAGAGTGAAAGGTCAAGTTTATTAAGTGTTGACGGTTCAAGTGGTTAAATATCTGAAAACACAAATTGACACGAATCCAAAATACGCTGACGATTGTGCTGTCAAACAATGAAACTATGGAATCTATGAACAGGTTGTGGGGGTCCCTGCCTCATCTCTCTCTCAACTAAGGAGGGGTCCTTGGCCTGAAAACGTTGAAGACCCCTGCTGTAGTATGTAAATGGTTATTCTATACCAAAGTAGTTCCATCACAAAAACAAGAAAAAAAGAAGAAAAAAACAACAGAAAAGAAATCAAGAAAAAAAAGAGAGATGTTATTGCCTTCCATTTGGGCGATGTTTGTTTAATCATCAGAAAGGACTGTTGCGCGTCACGCTACACTGAACGTCAGCGCAGTGGAAGAGCAAGCAAACTGAAAAAGACAATTACCTTGCATATAAACAAATGCAAATAATAGAGCGTATTGTATCGAGCGAGCTGAAGCTGGCTATATGCTAATTGTGAGCTCTGCTGGGTGGATGATGTTTATATGTTCTAAGCTCTGGTGGAAGTATTGCTTAGTATGTCTTGCGGCTCAAACTTCTTTGGGTGGTAGAAGATGTCTCTTACTCTCTTCCCTCTAGCCGGAACACGTTTCAGAAGTCTATTTTGGTCAGGGGACTGCAGAAGGGTAAAAAAAAGTCTACAATGCATAACTAGGCCAACAGAAGGCTGTGCCGGTATTCTACGGTACTCTGTTTTTCAACACGCGTCCTTACACAGAATGTAAGGGTAAAAAAAAACACACACTCGCACACAAGATGTTTTCCATATTGTCGTCGTCGGGTGGAAACCTTGCATGTCCAAAACCGTTTGTTTTGTATTTATCATTTTGAAAATGATTTAAACTAGTGAAAACAGCCGATCAGCAAGCACAGTGCGAGGCGTTGTGTGCTTTTAGATTTGCTGTTATCTCTACTTTCGTGCGACGGCCCTGTATGATGAACCAGGGCTTTAATTCGCGGGAAAAACGTACAAATTTGAAACTCGGAGATACGAGGTTTCGGCCCGACAGTGACGATATGCTGATTGCTCAGACTCCGCCACCTCTATTAAGAACATGTTTATACCCAGCATTATCTCATTAGCTTAGTCTTGAAAGGCGCAGACAGATGCACGTTTGGAAAAGAATGCCTTTGTTTTCCTCGGTTCTTTGTATTTCTCACATCCTCCACTCTTCATCACTCAGAACAATACACACGATAAGTGGTATGGAGCCAATTACGACATCCTCACAACAGCGTAATTACTGTGTGATCTTCATAGCGGTAGTCATTGTTGTCGAGAGATCGAAAAATGGAGCTCCAGCCTCGCCAGAAACCTGTATTTCGCGCCATAGCAACAGGAAAGGTGCGGACAGTAGCCCCAAAAATAGAAGCTCCTTTTGATTTCTTCCTGCAGCAATTCATCATATAATTAACAACTCTAATTTTCCTCATATTAATTAAGGATTGTGAGTTTTCAAGCTGTTTAGTTTTTCTTCACAGTTTTAATTTATCAACCTCCCACTTTGTGTAGACGCTGACAGAACAGCAGCGAGTCGCAATGGCCCTGGCTGGGTAGAAAGCACTTTTATCGGGCCCCCTACCCTATGACTGATTGTTGATTCTGTTCAGGTTTCAGGTATGATCACACCGCCAGCTTCTTCTCAGCACCACATCTGTTGCGTATGATATTGCTATACTGCTAATGACTCTAAGCTGAGAAGTGAATGTGTGTGGTTTAGGATCATTACTGGTTTAAAGCACTAGGTGACATTCATTTAATAACATCCCTATAAGTCCATGATAAGTCGTCACTGTCGGGCAGAAACCTCGTATCTCCAAGGTTCAAATTTGTACGTTCTTTCGCAAAGTAAAGCCCTGCTTCATCATACAAGGCTGTCACACAGATCTACAAGCACACAACGCCTCGCATCGTGAGGTGTTGTGTGCTTGTAGATCAGCTGTTTTCACTAGTTTAAATCATTTTAAAATTATAAATACAAAACGAAGGGTTTTGGACATACAAGGTTTTCACCCGACAACGACGATATCCTTAATCAATAAATAAAGAATACTATTTTTAAAACTAGGGACAAGAGTTGGAAACAGGCAGTAGCTATAAACTGTGTGCAGCACCTAGGGTCCCTGTTCTGTCAATTTCATTGTATTCATGTGAAATAGCACCTTCCCTATCAACCCATTCAGAACGGGTACACATTATTCTGTATCATTGTTTTATGCTTTAACTATTGAAAAATAGCAGATATACAAGCTCACAGCGCGGCACAGAGTGCCGCGCTGCGAGCTTGTAGATCTGCTATTTTTGAAAAAACTTGAAAATTTGAATTTTGACCCGATTCTATAAGTGTCTTTTGAATCCTTCTAAGGTTTTTTTTGGAAAAACCCATGTTTCTATGTCAGCAATCTGGCTAGCCATCGTCAAAGAAAAGGTCCTTTTCACTTAACTGGAGCTCAGTTAGTCTGTTCTTGAGAGACTACTGTGTCAGCGGTTCTCAAATGTTTTCATGTGAAGGACCCCCAAAATGATATGTACTTGGCCTCGGACACCCATCTCAAATTCTGGCAAGGGACCACCCAGAAGCAAAATTTGAGTTACAAACGTTCGCTTAAAAAATACACATAGGTACCGGTATTCAAAGATTTGCACACAATTTCACGACTTTTTCAAAAATAGCAGATCTACAAGCTCGTAAGCTTGTATATCTGCTATTTTTCAATAGCTAAAGCATTCAATAATTCTAGGCCTAAATGGGTTTTAAACAAACACATAATATAATGATTCTGTCTAATAGTCCAAGTCAGGGTTTGAGCTAAAGAGCTTATAGAAATCATTTTCTAGCGACGTCTTGTGACTTATGGGAATAAGTGTAAATCTATAATGCAAGGTGACATTCTCTAGGGAAGGGCCATGTCACATTGTGTTTGCACGCTCCCGGCCGCTGCTACTATTCCCTGTGACACTCGGGGTCAGGACTGTTATAATTATTAAGAGGATTTTGTCGTGATTCAGTGAAATTATGGGAGTCAAAAGCACAATGGGTCAAGGACGAGTCAGGGCCAATACCATCCATCTTGAGTCAATTAGGAAAATGAATTCAATTTTCACCCAAGACAAACAACAAAATTAAATAAACCTTCTTATGAATGTCACTCGGTAAAAAAAAAATCCCATGTTTGGGAATCTAATTTGTGTGTAATTGATATTATTTTCCCCCAGCTTTATTTTGGCACGTTCTCATTATCTAAGAAAACAACAAACGAGAACAGAGCTTAATAGCGTGAACAATTCATATCAAGTCAAAACAAACACATCAAAGAGAACAAATTGTGATGTAATTGCGAGTCACGATTTGTCAGGCAAACAAACATATTCAAAAAGTAAGGCTATAGTGAAAATAGACGATCTACAAGCACACCACGCCTCGCGCTGCGTGCTCGCGCTGCGTGCTTGTAGATCTGCTATTTTCACTCGTTTCGTGCGACAGTCTTGTATGATGAAGCAGGGCTTTACTTTACGGAGAAAAACATAAAACATACACATTTGGAACTAGGAGATACGAGGTTTCTGCCTGACCGAGACGATATCAAGGGTGATATTTTTAAAGCATAGATTTCAAAGTAAACCTAATGAAATATTGGTTTGGGTTGTGGTTGCGAGTCAAAAAAAGGAAATCATTTTTGAAGCGCGGAAATCGACATTGGTGTCAGCGGCTGTGGGAGTGTTTCGTAAGAACAAAATGGGTAATTTTGTACCGTATTGAGAGAGACGAGCAGTACATACATAATGTGATGGCATATTGTCACTATATTTTCTAGTGAGAAACTTTAAAGTGATTTGTTTGAAATTATTTACTGAATCACACGCATAGCATTAATGCAGTAATGCATTGTGTAGCCGATACCCCTCACTCTTTTAGCACTCTCTGCCCACACAACGTTGTTATAAATGGTATTTAATGTTTTTTGGCATCTAGATAAACTGAAGGGCAATTTTTAAATGAAACATGGCAAATATCTTGCATGAATGTACATTAATAGGATGTTATTTTGGATACAAAAACGATAGATTATTATAATTTTTCTTTTGGTCTCCTGCAGTCTACCATTTTGTTTGAGCACCGGCCGTGACCCGCGTAGAAGTACAATGGTGATATCAGCATTTGTTACAAAAAAAGTAAAAAAAAGAAGAAAAAAAAAAACCTACATGCAATATGAATGTGTATTAGTATTTCATTGGATATTTGGCACATAGTCTTCTTAGTAAATGGTGTCACTTGTTGCCAAAGGTTTTGACGTTTCACAAACCGAGAATGGACAGTGGACAATGAAACCTGAAGAGTGCTGAAAAAGACGCTTATCAAGAGATCACTTTGCATGATTACACCCCCTTCGTCATTTTTGTACTTTTCTAAAGCCCCGGACCATACTAATAGTACACTAAAAGCCTGGATGTCAATGGTTTTTTCAACGATTCGGGTTTTTCCAGCAACGCTAAGATTCAAAAAGTATGTGTCACGTTCACCGTGCGTCAAACCTGCCTCATTATATGCATGAGCTGTTTGGACCAGCAACGCTGTTTTTTGACACTTGATTACGTAATTCACACGATTCCATGTCAATATTCAGAATTGATGTTTACCGCTCTACCTGTGTGTCTATCCCATCAGGGACAACATCAAAATGTTACACAGTACACCAGTGTTTCTCAACCACTGTGCCTGGGGACCTTTGGTGTGCCCCTGAGAAGGGTCAAGTGTGCCCCTTGAAACTGCTTAAAAGCCAGTATTTATCATTTTAAAAATGATTTAAACTAGTGAAAACAGCCGATCTACAAGCACACAACGCCTCGCGGTGCGAGGCGTTGTGTGCTTGTAGATCTGCTGTTTTCACTACCGTTGTGCTACAGCCTTGTATGATGAAGCAGGGCTTTACTTTGCGAAGAAACGTACACATTTGAAACTTGGAGATATGAGGTTTCTTCCCGACAGTGACGACATTTACACCCCCCGTATTATGTTGGTGTGCCCATGGATTCTTGGGACATGAAAAGTGTGCCCATGCAGAAAAAAAGTTGAGAAACACTGGTATTACACATTCAAACCTTGTGAAGTGTGCGTACAACATATACAGTACACATAAATGTGAAACATTTTAAATTGTATATAGCAGTACCCCTAATAAATTATATAAAAAAAAAAAACGGTGGCACACTAGAACAACACATAATGAGTAACAGGTTAATTGCTGGAAATCAGTATGGCGAAGAAAAGGGAATACAAATATGAAATGATGAGACGACAATCTCTGTTCTACTGTAAATGGCTAATATGCATAATATTGCTGTGTTGGAATGTGTGTGCATTAAGACATTGTGTGCGTGCGTGTGTGTGTGTGTGTGTGTGTGTGTGTGTGTGTGTGCGTGCGTGCATGCGTGTGGGTGGGTGCCCGCACGTGTGTGTGTGTGAGTGAGTGTCTTGCCAGAATATTTTGTGTACACACATGTTATCTTGTACAAAATCTATATCAAAAACCTGCTATGAGATATAAGTATAATGCTTGTAAATTAGTCAATCTGTGAGAGTAGGTCAAGGTTGCTTTGAGAGAAAGCTTAAATGCTCGCCAGCGGTTTATGTGTTGGTCAGTTAAAAGCTATACAATTATGTGTTGTCATGCCTTTGTAAGATATCCCACCAAAATCTATGAAAAAAATACAATAAATAAATAATGATAATAAATGATAATGACTTTCCATGTGGTAAAATGATTTTCTTGTCATGGAATTTTACTCGGGCCATTAAATATTGAGTCTTCAAAGTAAAAATGGCTTATGCTTGTCCTTGATGGTGCCATGATTTTTTCCCCCTCCAAAACATGATTATCTACTATTATGATTATACTAGGAGGAAGATGTTTTCCAAAAAAGTGTACAGAAAGAGTTAAAATTATGTTTTTATGTGGCCACACCCACCAGTTCATTGGTATGCGTGGTGGTGGGTGGTGACCCAGCTGAAGTTAGCCACACCCACGTATGTTGGGTGAATGGTAATTAGGGGAGGGGTTGATTCTATGATGTAATAAGTATGGGTGTTTTTGGAACGGCACGTTTGACCCCACAAGGTGGCAGCCTCCAGCAACCACACCAGGGGGTCTAATGAAGTACTGTCAACCTCCTAGACCCCCCCCCCCCCCCCACCCCCCCCCCCCCCCCCCCCCCCCCCCCCCCCCCCCCCCCCCCCCCCCCCCCCCCCCCCCCCAGCGCGCGTTTTATTTATTTATTTGATAGCTGTTTGATTCTTGTGCCCGCCTGGCCATATGATCCGCGCACATCGTCGGCTATGTGCGCGAACGTGCCCACGTGTTACCATAGCGCACAGCTGGCTGTTTCCAACGTTTTCTTATGTAAATACTGGCGGATTCAGCAGGATACTGCCTGGCAACGGATTTGTCTATTCCAATGGATTTTTTTTTATTCGAAAGCTGTCATCTTGTCTACTGGTCTACTACATGAGTCACGCACAGATCATGCACTATGCGTGCACGTGCCCACGTTAAAAGGTAAGGACAATTTGGCAGCTGCTTAGTACAGCTATGTTTAAAATGGCAGCAAAATTGTTAATCACTTTAGCTCTATTCTATACCTTGGCCATTTGAAAATAGCCGAACTACAAGCTCACAACGTGTCGCATCGCGATGTGTTTTGAGCTTGTAAATCTGCCATTTTCAAACCTTTTGTACTTTTACTTTTGGTACTTTTAGTTTTAGTACATTTTGATACCAATAGTTTCATACTTAAGTACATTTTGAATTCTGCACGTTTACTATTTCTACATTGCAGTATTGATACTTTTACTTAAGTGAAAAATGTGAGTACTTTATCCACCACTGCAGAATCCATTCATTTTGGATCCAAATAGAGATGACAATGACTTGAAGGTCAAAGTTGATGATAATGCAATCTCAAGTAAATAAGAAGTTACCTACCGTATCTGGGCTGTATTATTGATAACAAACTGACAGGTGAAGAATGGCGTGATCAAGAAAGTCAATCAAAGAACAAGAGTTTTGGGGGCGGGATTTCCTCTTTTGTCAGCAAGAGTGCACTACGGCAGAGGTTTTCAAAGTGCTTGACGGGGCACCCTGGGGTGCCGTGACGGCAGTCCAGGGGTTCTCCAACATCTCAATGTCACTAAAAACTAGAAAGGTGCAATTTCAGAAAATTGCAGGTGTAGTTGTCCCGGCGTGGGTTTGCGGCTGCCGATACATGAGGAATCAGCCGGGAGGCCATGAAACATGCCATATCATGATGTTGTTGGCGCTAAAACACGTCAATTGATGTCCAACGCTTGGCCGCAAAACAAGTCCCAGGATCTTTTTGTTTTAAATCCTTTAGCCTAATTTGTTTGACTAATAAAGTACCGCTAGTCAGACCTCCAACGAGGACACAGTATTTTACTTTGCATACAAATTCAATTATTATAATAATTATTATTATTATTGTTGGAAAAGAGAGCGTATATTTAGCATTTATTCACCAGACCATCACCGTAATAAGGTCCAATAACTGTATCCAAAATGAATAACCATCTCTGTTCAATAAATGCACGTGCCAATTACCCCCCTCCCCCCTGTAAAATGCCCCTAAAGGAGCATTACAGTACCTTTTCTTTGCTCTATCTTTTCCCTCATTTAGTATTCCATATTCTATGAATCATGCATTATGCATAGGATATGGCTAAATTTGATCAGATTTCGTGCCATTAGTGCACAATGCACAGATCGCTAAATAAGTACTTCCAGGTCATTCATAAAATGTATATCCACCTGTTTCCACAAGACGTTACTGTAGCATTATCTGCGGGACATTACGGTTAACAGCAGACATACAAGCTCACGTCGCGTCGCAGATGTAGGCTACAGGGCCATTTGTCCAGGGGGGTCCCCAAATTATTTTGGGTGGGGGTCCCCAGATGATTAACTTAATGTGCAACATTGTTTTCTCTCTCAACAGTAAACAAACCAACATAAACTTTAAGTGTATAGAGGTTATCTGCACATTTCTAAAGTGACAATTTAAGGACTTTTTAATACCTCTAAAATGACAAATTAAACATTGGCCAAATTGTCAAATATTAGAGGCAGAAATTGTGAAAATAGCAGATCTACATGCTCACAACGCCTCGCAACGCGAGGCGTTGTGAGCATGTAGATCGGCTATTTTCACAATACAACCGTGTTATACAAAATGTAAAGCCTCAACTCTTAGTGCTCGTAGGGTGGAGGGTCCCCAGTAAAAATATGATTATTTTAGGGGTCACGGCCTGAAAAGGTTGTTACACCCACACAAATGGAATCTCCGTAGCTGGGGACCGTTCTTTTAATACATCCATGGCGGGTGTTAAATTCTGTTCTTTTTCTCAAACAAGACAACAGAATTTCTCCCCAATAGGTTAATTAATTTATTAAGTCCTTGGCACATAAATTCACAAATACTTTCCACCCGGCCAACCACAATACGAGTCATGCTACAACGCTCCTAAACATTCCTATCATTACAATTGGAAGAGCAGTAGGCTACTGCAGCTAAAACTGACATTTCCATTTTATTTGAGCTGCTTACAGTACTTTATTCTGCATGGAATGATTAATACGTTTTCAGATGTTGTTAAATGTTACGTTTTGTTTGAAAAGGTCTAAAAAGGCAATTCGTTTAACAACGTCACGACAGAGCTTGCCGTCGAGGCAGAAAGTCTTTCAGCATTGGATGTATATAATCATTGCTATCCAAATAATGTTTTCTACAATTAAAATGATGAAGAGTTAATAGTAATGTTATTGTATAAAGTACAAGGGCATTCACGGATAGTGAATTTTAGTATTCAAATTCGAATACCTCAAAGTTTTCGAATAGTTGTATATTCGTCAGGAAATATATACTGTATATATTTTTTCATTTAGTAAAGACAAACAATTTTCGGTCTAGTAGTGACAGTTGCATTAGCTAGCTCTTCCTCCATCATGACATGGAGTTTGCTGGCTGGCCGCTGTTTTTCCCACTGGTAATTAGTTCTGTCTGGCCCCCACCAACCCCAGTAATAATGGTGGTATAAGAGCAGCAACAACAGTATATCGTCTTTGTCGGGTGGAAAGCTTGTATCTCCAAATTTGTACGTTCTTTTGCAAATCATACAAGGCCATCGCACAAAAGTAGTGAAAACAGCAGATCTACAAGCACACAACGCCTCGCGGTGCGAGGCGTTGTGTGCTTGTAGATCAGCTGTTTTCACTAGTTTAAATCATTTTTTAAAATGACAAATGCAAAACGAACGGTTTTGGACGTAGAAGATTTTCACCCGACAACGACGATATCTGAACTGTCGCTGGAGTAGCGGGAACGCCACTGTCGCCCCCTGCAATGTTGTGGCCCTCGGCTTGGTACCCTAGACATAATTCGGCCCTTGGGGAAAACTAATTGGGGAACCCTGGACTAGAGAATTAACAAATTCATCCACCAGGGGCATTGACAACTCTTCCTATTTAGCTAAGCTGTATAAACCATGAAGAAATAATATTTCTTATAAAAAAAGAGAGAAAAAAAATAGAAATAACCGAATATTTGACTTCGGTGAACAACTTTGAATAGTGACTTTGATATTCGAATATTCGAATATTCGGTGAATGCCCTATACAGTATGTAATGACATTTCCTTTTAGAAAAATTGTATTTCATAAAATTGGTATCATGCAGAAATCACGGTATTGGTATGTTTGAATGCTACCCAGACCCAGATGAGATTATAACAAGCCCAAGTCCCAGTTATCCATTTCAATTCCAAATTCATTTTTAAGAGTGACAGCTCTGATTTAGACATGACATTTGAGCTTTACTACAAAGATACACAGTCTTTTTGGTCACACTGGCTGTGAAAAGTTTGCCTGTCTTTGTACCCATCCCTCAACACATCCACCTAACACCTATCCATCCGTCCATTACAGCCTTGATGCCTCAAAGTCTGCACTACCTTCCTTCCCCGTCGCCCTGGGCTATGTACCTTACCGGAGGCCCTTTTGGCTTAAAGCTTCTGCCACAGTTCTCTTTTTGAATACATACAAGCCCTCAGAGAACCAACCTCTGGCATACCAGTGCAGAGGTTGATGTTCGTGACAATAGGACATGACAGGATCTGTCGGCTATATGACTCCTAACTTGTGCGACACAAAGAGGCATGTCTTGTACCTTGTAAGAAGCCAGTGGTTTACTGGACTGTGTCACCTCGCTGTATCTTTAACATTATGCTTATAAGTCCTTCTCCATTTCCTTAAGACAATCGCCCACGCCCTGGCCCCTTAGACTTCTGTGGTAATTGGCTAATCATGAGAGGATGATTATGCCAAGGATATCTGCGCTGTCAAAACACACATGTCGTCGTTGTCGGGTGGAAACCTCGTATCTCCAAGTTTCAAATTTGTACATTTTTTCGCAAAGTAAAGCCCTGCTTCATCATACAAGGCCGTCGCACAAAAGCGGTGAAAACAGCCGATCTACAAGCACTCAACGCCTCGCGACGCGAGGCGTTGTGTGCTTGTAGATCGGCTGTTTTCACTAGTTTAAATCTTTTCTAAAATGATGAATGCTAAACGAACGGTTTTGGACATACAAGGTTTCCACCCGAACAAACGACGATATCCAACTATACACATTTCCAGTAATTACGACATGTTCTCAGTGGAAATGCGCTAACGAGAACTTGGTGATCTTAAGTTTCTTGTCATACTCAATCAACCTCCCCCACCCCCGACACACACACACACACACACACACACACACACACACGCGCACACACACACACACACACACACACACACACACACACACACACACACACACACACACACACACACACAACCCACACATGCACATATATCTGCTAACGAGCTTGATACTTATTACAAGCGTACATAGCTCTCAAGGTGTCATCTGTTGGAACGCTGGGAGAACATACAGTATAGAGATTGTCAAACAGGGTCCTCATTTCAAATTGTAATTAAACTGGCCATCGGGTACCTTGAGGCTGTTTAGTCAACAGCAGGATACTAATTACTTTAAGATGACCTTTGGAATAATATCTAGTGAATTATTCATAAATGAGAAAATTGCTTCCGAGACATGCCAACGACATCCAGGGGACAGTCAAGTTTACACAGAGAATTTCCGTGCAAAGACTTGGCTTCTCGATGTTGCTCATGAGAATATAAGGACAATGGTTGGATAACAGTGGAGGAATGTGGGAGGTTTTGTAACTGAAAAGTAAAAATCTTTTATAATTTCAAGAAAACAAAGAGGAAAATCATATTAGAAATAAAATGTTGATGACAATGATTTCAGAGATATTAGTAATATGCCAACCCTGCAGTGCTAATTGAGTACCTGAGACGAATAACAGTCTAAGTTTTCAGTCTAAATAAGTCTGTATTTTAACATTTTGGATATTTTTTTTTCTTTTTTTGATTTCCAAACCACAAACTAGAAGTTTTTAATCTCTTAAAGTCTTAATGTACTCCCACCTCATTTTGTTGAGTTAGATTTTTTTACTTAACTCATAGGAATTAGACATAAGACATAATACTTATGGAAAGTGGAAAAACAGTATATCTCCAGCAGTTTGTGGAACAACAGTCCGTACAAACAATATTCAGCAGACAAAGGGAGCAGATAACATTAAAAGCGACAATTAAACAAAATTGAGGGGGGATTGCATTAACAATTTAACAGATCAAAAATGACTAGTTTGTGGTTTACAGTCTGGTAAATCCAAAAATATAGCCTATATATAAAAAAAAAAATCAAATATGGACTTATACTGTTATTCGTCTCAGGTACTCAATTGACAACTCAGTTATGACAGTGATACAACTTTCAAACATGGCCATTATGAACTGTTTATATCAGTATTAAACTAAATTCTATCTATTCTATCTATCTATATAATTCTATCTATTCTATCTATCTACTGTATAATGATAATTGTGCAATGATGGTGGCTTAATGCCACTGAAGCAGAGAAAAGCACAGATTCAATGAACTTTTAGCCCTTGATTATAAAATCTTTCTGACCTGCATGTACCGGTATCTGTATCTAAGCTTTAGTGAACGACAGTAAAGTTTACTTACAGTGTGTGTGTGTGTGTGTGTGTGTGTGTGTGGGTGTGTGTGTGCGTGTGTGTGTGTGTGTGTGTGTGTGTGTGCGCGCGCACACGTGCGTATACTATACAGAATACAAATGGTAAGGAAAAAGTTGATGTGATGTATTGTGTACAGTATAGAACTGAACAGAATATTATGATGCTTTCTGTATGACAGCTGAATCAATAAACCCTATATGGCTTTAAAAAGAAAAGAAAAAGAAAAAGTAGCAGATCCACGAGCTCAAAACGTGTCGCTTTGCACTGCATTTTGAAAACCTTTTTGTCTCAGGGCACCCCATAAATATTTTTTAATCCGAGGCACCCCTACGTTATAATTTACACTCCCAGCACCTTATATTTATAGCATATCATCGTTGTCGGGTGGAAACCTTGTATGTCCAAAACCGTTCGTTGTGTATTTATCATCTATAAAATGTACTAACCTATTGAAAACAGCAGATCTACAAGCACAGAGGCGTTGTGTGCTTGTAGATCGGCTGTTTTCACCAGTCTTGTATGATGAAGCGGGGCTTTGCTTTACCAAAAGACGTACACATTTGAAACACATTTGAAACTTGGAGATACGAGGTTTCTGCCCGACAGTGACGATATTTTAGTGATTATGTTGCGAGGAAAACGTTGAGATAATAGCCATTTTGGTTAGAACTGACTGAAAATAACTTTGTACTTCAAGTTTAAAATGATACTCAATATTTTTTCAAGTGTCCAAATGAATCCCAAATATTATCTAATTATCTCGCGGCACCTCTGGACTGCCGTCGCGGCACCCCAGGGTGCCCCGTCACCCACTTTGAAAACCCCTGATATAGTTGGCACTGGATGAAAAAATGGGTTACAAATGTGTTAAAAATGTTAAAGAAACACTAACAAAAAACACTAAAAGTTAAAATGGACTTAAGAGGTTTCTACCTGACAGCAACGAAATGCCTTCCAAATCCTGAGTGTTTTTGGAAAAAGCTTGTGTTGCTATTAGTGCTGTTCAACGATTAAATATTTTAATCGCGATTAATCGCATGATTTATCTAGTTAATCACGCGATTAATCCCAAATAAGTCATCAGCTTTTATCAGTTCATAATGTAACTTAGAGGGATATCTTTCAAGTCTTTCGTGGCCCTATTAACTTGGGAGTGGAAAAATATGCTGGCTTTATGCGAAAATATGTTAATCTTATATTATTCAAAATCAATTTAAAACCCAAATAAATCATGATGGTATTGCATTAAACAGACTGCAGCTGATGGGTACAAGGTTCTGCTTAATTGACTTAATCTGATTACTGTTGTGTCCACCTTTATGCTTTAATTATATTTTATATCAAGAGGCTACCTTGTAGCCAAAATAGCCAATATTGTAGCCAATGTTTGACCATTTTAGTTAATTACTTGTGAGACAATTAGAGATTTTAATAACATAATTAAATTGTCACTTTATAAATGTGCAGATACCCTGTATATGTATGTTAGTTTGTTTACAGTTGAGTGAGAAAACATCTCTGGAGACCTCCCCAAATAATAGTTGAGATAATAATGTTGAGAAACAGTGTCCAAAAGCCAAATGGCTATAATATATGTGATTAATTGCGATTAAAATAAGTAATTGCGATTAACATAATGATGAGTTAATCGCGATTCATTTAGTTAACTCGCACAGCACTAGTTGCTATATCTATCTATCTATCTATCTATCTATCTATCTATCTATCTATCTATATTTATATTATACAGTATATACAACGCTAAAATCTTGACTGACACAGGTGCTTTGCCGGTTTAAATGGGTTGATAGCATGACAGTGATATTAACAGCCGGTGTAAGGTCCAGATACCATCATAATTGAGCATTTATGGGAGCTCATGCAACCATGTCAACAGTGACAACATTCCCATCACCATTATGAATGTAGAGGGCCCTGGTCATTAACACACCTTGGTAATTGGCAGCAATTAACATTGACCTTGCCCTAAACAGTACGAGCAGACTTGAACCATGTTCCTCTAGCATTACACGACCATTGTAACTGAAAAAGACTTTACACGAGAGATAGATTTTACAGTCATCATACCGTGTAACCACAGGATAGAAAGACAATAAAGATATTATTTAGACCAGTGTTTCTCAACCACTGCGCCTGGGGACCTTTAGTGTGCCCCTGAGAATTGTCAAGTGTGCCCCTTGAAACTGCTTGAAAGCCAGTATTGTATTTATCATTTTAAAAATGATTTAAACTAGTGAAAACAGCCGATCTACAAGCACACAACGCCGGTGCGAGGCGTTGTGTGCTTGTAGATCTGCTGTTTTCACTACTGTTGTGCGACAGCCTTGTATGATGAAGCAGGGCTTTACTTTGCGAAGCAACGTACAAATTTGAAACTTGGAAATACAAGGTTTCTTCCCGACAGTGACGATATTTACACCCCCGTATTATGTTGGTGTGCCCATGGATTCTTGGGACATGAAAAGTGTGCCCATGCCGAAAAAATGTTGAGAAACACTAATTTTGACCCAGAGCATGGAAATGTATTATTTTCTTTTTCAAGTCACACTGCAGTGTAAACAGTAACCATTCCTTCTAATACCTCCCTCTGCTAAATGAATACAAAACACCTCCAGTTGTTGATTTGTCCGATATTTCAAAAGAGGATAGAGGCACATTAAAACATACATCTTCATTAAGCCCCGTCGCACCAAGGAGGAACATCAGAGGAACTGCTAAGACGTTAATATGGAACGTGCGATAGCTGAGCTCTGCCTCTGGCCTCCTGTGGCGAGTTCATTCTCTCTGCAAATCTGAAAAGGTACGATCAGAAGAGCACACATTGTTCCTGACAGCCCTGTCCAAGTTCACCGTGCATGCACGCTTCTGCAGGTGAGGCAGCAAGTCCCTGATGCCGTTTCTCCATGGCATATATCGTCGTTGTCGGGTGGAAAACTTGTATGTCTTGTATGTCCAAGAACTAGTTTCTTCTTCTTTGAGCTGTTTTTTTTATTTTATTTTTCGCACTGATTTTTGACATTGCACTATTAGGTTGTGTTAGTCGTTTCTGAGTATTTTGCTTTGTTTAACAATGACAGTGAGATACTTGTTGCACTAACTAGCATTTACTGCTAGGGTCTCTTTGGACTCTGGATCTCTGTGGACACTGTACTATTTTGATAGTTGTGCCCTATAAGACACTTTATGTATATATATTAGGGCTGTCAAATGATTAAAAATTTTAATCAGATTAATCACAGCTCAAAAATTAATTAATCATGATTAATCATGAATCGAACTATGTCCAAAATATGCCATTTCTTTATGTATATTGTTGCGATAATGGCAAGCTAAAGGCAAAGATACATTTAATCATACAATATGTAGGCCTATATATATATGTTTATTATTGTTATTATTATTACTATTTATGCATTTTTTTACCTTACCATTTATTGTGTAGCAATAGCAAATATTGATACAATAGGCCTATGACTACGTCTAAAACACTGGCTTACACATGACTTTTCAGGCTGTGACCCCCCAAAATAATCATATTTGAACTGGGGACCCCCCCCCCCCCCCCACACACACACGCACGCACGCACGCACGCACGCACGCACACACACACACACACACACACACACACACACACACACACACACCCTGACGAGCACTTGGAATTGTAGGAGTTGGCATTACATTAGTTTTGACTGTTTGCTTGTGAAAATAGCAGATTACATGCTTGTGAGCATGTAGACCCACAAGCATGTAGATCTGCTATTTTCACAATTTCTGCATCTAATAGTTGATAATTTGACTAATGTTTGACCAGAGGTATGGTATAGGCCTAGTAAAAAGCCCTTAATTTGTCAGTTTAGAAATGTGCAGATGCCACACTTATACTGTATGTTGGTCTGTTTATTGATGAGTTAGAAAACAATGTTAACATTAAGCTTAACATCTGGGGACCCCCCAAAATAAAATTGGGGATCTCCCTAGGGTTCCCAACCCACAGGTTGAGAACCACTGCAATACAACACGGAATTATTTGACATCTAGGTTACAGATAAAACAGCTGACACACGTCACGTGCAAAAGACAGAGAAAACAAGCGTTTGTAACAGCTGCCATTAATGTTGTGCTGTTGATTGCCTGTATAATCTATCTGGGTCAAATGCGCATTGTCAAGGCGATCGTTAAGCTAATGTCATGCCTGGCAGTGCCGTGCGTCTTTCATCTGATCCAAGTAAGTTTGGAGCACCCAGGCCAGCACCCTAACACAACATTGCGGATTTTAGGAACAGAGGTAGAAGTAGGCTAGACTATATATTTTTTAGATGTATTGTATGATGATCAGGTATTATTCCAGTGAATGATCTAAATGACTAAATCCTGTTTCACTTTGAAACCGCAGCTCTGAGCTCTCCTCCGTCTCTCCCTCGCTGCTGCAGAGTCAGACATGCTCGTGTGTAGAAAGGGGAGGGGGGGTGGAGGAGGAGCAGTGGCAGCGCTATAGGCTACAGTAAGGCAGTGTTCCACCGCCTGTCATTCTGCTTTTGGATTAATTGCGTTAAATATTTTAACGCAATTAATGAAAAAAAATTATTACCGCAGTTAACGCGATAATTTTGACACCTATAATATATATATATATATATATATATATATATATATATATATATATTCATATATTATTCGCCCCCCTCTCTTGATGCACCTTCTCTTTACTGTTACAGTACTGTTCTTGTTTCTTTCTTACTTTTTCTTACTTCTCTGTAACTATACTTACTTCTCTGTAAATAACTGTATACTGCTGTGCTACCACTGGGCAACTGAGTTTCCCCCTTGGGATAATAAATGTATCTATAAAGGTATCTATCTAACGTTCGTTTTGTATTTATCGTTTCAAAAATGAACTAAACTAGTGAAAACAGCAGATCTACAAGCACAAAACGCCTTGTGTGCTTGTAGATCTGCTGTTTTCACTACTTTCCTGCAACGGCCTTGTATGATGAAGCAGTGCTTTACTTTGCAAAAAAAAAAAAAAAAAAAAAAACGTACAAATTTGAAACTTGGAGATACAAGGTTTCTGCCCGACAACGACGATATGTTTTTTATTTTATTTTTACAGATTCCCACCAATAGCACAGAGCCTTTCCCCCACGCTTTGATATCGGCGAGATCAAACATAAAACAACACTGGTGACATTTACCGCAGTGTGGTGTTTGTGTTTTGAATGTGCAATCACTATTCATGGGGAAGCTCGATGTGGCCATTTTGTTTCGTTTGAACATGATGGCCTAACTGATAAGGTTTGTGATGTCAGACATACCAGGCAAAACACTGCAAGGGATGTCATGCCGTCAGCCTACAATGCATGCAGTCTGATTATTTGCTCTCTATATCGTCCGTCCGTCCGTCCGTCCGTCCGTCCGTCCGTCCGTCCGTCCGTCCATCTCATCTCTCAACCTATAGTCCGGGGTGTTTTGGGCAGTATTTTGATGGAATCGTGCACTTTATGATAAAAACATGAAATTTGGCACACAGTTAACATGCCATATGGAACATGTTTGGCTATAGGGACATCACAGATTTGTCTTGGGAAACTTGTGGGAGCCAAAGCAAAAAATAAATATGCTTTAAGTAGCATGTGAGGGGTCAAACTAGGGTTTCTGAATCCAAAGCAAGCATTTGTTTTGCATGAAAAACATTCCTTGGGCTAAAAACGGCCCCCATAAAACTATGGCTTCTGTTTTTTGTCTTGTAAAATATCAGATATACAAATGTGATGCCTCGCGACCTTGCAGATCTGCCACTGTTGCCATGCAACACTGTCGTATGATGAAGCATAATCACCACAGCAGGGTTCATTCTGAGCCAACCTTTACTTTCAAGAGCATCTTTGGAACAATGACAGTGACAAGTCAAATAAAGAAACTCCAGGGAAAATCAATATTGCAATTATGTGTGCAGATAATGGACACAAGGTGTTATTTAAAGTGACGAAAAAGGGGAGCTGACATAAAACCAATTCGAATTCTGCAATCATTTCAGTTTCTCACATCTGAAAGTTTTTCTTTTTCTTTTTTGCATGGATTTAATCTCACTCGTTCATTTCTTTCTTGCCTCTCCTCTATCCAATTGGCATATATATCTAATTGTTCCCGTGTTCCTTATGTTTGCATACTCTCATCAACGTAAACTCGATTAGCTACGATTGTTTTATCAGGAACACAAACCTCGACAAAACAAGCAGCAATTAAAGTCAAGAGATTACCTAATTGGGATCTCAAGCATTTGAAAGCGTTTGCTTCTGCATGATGGACTAAAACAGCCGTTTTTGCGTGCGTGCACTCGCACGCACGCACGCGCGCACGCACGCACGCGCGCACGCACGCACGCGCGCACGCACGCACGCATGCACGCACGCACGCACGCACACACCAGTGGTGGAAAAAATACTCACATTGTATACTTGAGTTAAAGTATCAATACAGTAAAGTAAAGTAAAGGTCCAAAATGCACTTGAGTAAAAGTATGAAAGTATTGGCATCAAAGTGTACTTAAAATACAAAAATTAAAAGTACAAAATGTTTGAAAATAGCCAATCTACAAGCTCACAACGTATGGCATCACAACGCGTTGTGAGCTTGTAGATCGTCTATTTTCAAATAGGCAAGGTATAAAATAGGGCTAAAGTGGTTATGCTTTATAATATTATAATTTATATCTGCAAAGTAACTAGTAACTACATTTTCAAATGAATGTAGTGGAGTAAAAGTGCAATATTTGGATCTCAGATGTAGGGGTAGAAGTAAAAGTACTGGAAATTGGAAATGCTCAAGTAAAGTACAAATACCTCAATATTGTACTTAAGTATAGTACTTACAGTAAGTAATCTACTTAGTTACTTTACACCACTGCACGCGCGCACGCACGACAATGCACGAACACAATGCAGATACACACGTACGCACGCACACACAGCTTCTCTTGCGTTGCTTTAAAAGAGGTCACCTCCAACCCTGTCAAGCAGGTGGGTCAGAGATCTGGATCTGATAACTGGAGGGAGTTAGAGAGAGCGGCCGTTTGACAAGCAAGACAATGCTCTGACAGCACTCATTGAGCCATGATTAATGACTGACATCCCCATTGCCTGTCTCATAGAGAATGCAAATGCAACGCGGAGAGGAAATTACCCTAATATGTCCTGTAATTGGATGCAGGAAGTATCACATGGAGCACAGACGTAATGAGGCTGTTGGCCGCTGGAACAAGCACCGAGCTGATGAGGGATATTGTATTGTGTGATAGGAGTGACCCGGCCAGGGACGTGCTGGGCCCCTGATTCAGCCCTGGAAAAAGAGTTGGAGAGTCCCTCATTGCGCGCTATAGAGAGAGATCTCTCTCTATAGCGCTGCTGGCTGCTACTCAAAGATTTGCCATTTCAGATCATGACAAGTGACAAGCCATTGGGCCAATTACATGAGTTATATATTTCGTCATTGTCGGGTGGAAATCTTGTATGTCCAAAACCATTTAAAAAATGATTTAAACTAGTGAAAACAGACGATCTACACGCACACAACGCCTCGCACCGCGAGGCGTTGTGTGCTTGTAGATCTGCTGTTTTCACTACTTTTGTGCGACGGCCTTGTATGATGAAGCAGGGCTTTGCTTTGCGAAAAAATTTACAAATTTGAAACTTGGAGATACAAGGTTTCTGCCCGACAGTGACAATTTACTTTGTTGGCCGCCCAGCCCCCAAAATAGAATGAAGGCTGATATTTTATTTAATTTTTTTTCCTAATGGCCGGCCTGGACCGGCCGGGAATGAACCGACCGTTCGGGAGTTGTCCCACTTTTCCCAATGGCCAGCACGTCCCTGGACCCGCCCCCCCCCCAACAAACCTGTCTCATTTGTACTAATGCTCTGACATTTAGTGGAGACCAGTCCAAGCATGAACTGAGTCAATGTGTTGATGACTCCAGTTTGAAAAGCTCCGCGGCTAAACCAAATCCCACTGTGCAAAAGCAATTTTCTTACTTCTGACTATCGGGAGCATTGGGTCCATAGCCCATCAGCAGTCCTGGTGCATTCCACCACAGAGGACTGTATAAGTCACTAGATTTGAAAATGTAAGTTGTCTCACAAAAAGTAGGAAAGCGAGTTGTAGTCGAGTTCGCACTATATTATCCACTCGCCGAAGTTTCTCGGAGCGCGCAGAGCAAAGCCCCGGGCAAATGGCGTTCGCTCCCCGAGGTTTTCATCGCTACGTGTGAAACTGTTCAAAGACGCGACCCGAGCATGATCTGAACGTGTGCAGATCTAGCATGCTAGATATCTGGACCGGTTGGCGATTCCTAACCCTTTATGAAATGTTTTTTACAGATTAATAAGATAAAGTCTATATCATCAATGTCGGGCATAAACCTCGTATCTCCAAGTTTCAAATGTGTAAATTTTTTCGCAAAGCAAAGCCCTGCTTCATCATACAAGGCCGTCGCACAAAAGTAATGAAAACATCAGATCTACAAGCACACAACGCCTCGCGGTGCGAGGCGTTGTGTGCTTGTAGATCGGCTGTTTTCACTAGTTTTCACTACTTTAAATTATTTTTAAAATGATGAATACAAAACAAACGGTTTTGGACATACAAGGTTTCCACTCGACATCGACGATATACTAGTTGGCAGTATGTTATTTCATGTGTCTCTCTGTCTGTGTGTGTCACCGAGAGAGAGAGAGAGAGAGAGAGAGAGAGAGAGAGAGAGAGAGAGAGGCAGAGAGGGGGGGGGGGGGGCTGAGAGAGATATGTCAAGAATTGATTTAGAACAATAGTATTCAGTCTGCTGCGTTGCATGACAGACATGTGGGGGATGTGTCTTGGTGTAAGATCTTGTAGTGCGTGTCTGTGTGACCCCCTGTCGCCATATTGTAAGTTGTATGTTGTGAACTGTACAGTAGGGCAGTCACAATTATTACATAATCGCAATTATTTGACATAATCGCAATTATTTGACATAATCGCAATTATTTTGTTATAATCGTCATAATCGTTTACATGTTGAAAAATGTTTATATGTGTTCAAACATTTAAAAAATAGTGGAAATAGCAGATCTACACGCTCATAACGCGCTGCGATGCGATGCGATGCGACGTGAGATTGTAGATAGGCTATTTCCACTATTAATGCTCTTTTTAAAGTGTAAAGTTGGCAAATATGTCCTTCATGTCTTTGTATATTTAGGTTATGCGTCATATCTGCCATGTGCAACTTCAAAGCCTAAAAGCCAAACAGAAATGTAATTGTCAACGACAAAAACACAATTAAATCGTTAATCACAGTTATTTGAGTGACAATTAATCGTCATGTAAAATGTCATCATCGTGACAGCCCTACTGTACAGCGATCTAACGACTTTCAGAGTCGTGCGGTGTATCTGCGGTTGACTGAAAAAAAAAAGTCAACCGAAATCTTGTCTTTTAGGTAAAGTTTTCATCAAGGTTTAACACTGAGCAGGTGCTCACTTCAAACAGCTGGCATCAGGTTTTAATGAATATTCATAACAGATATGATATACGGTCATTTGTCATTAGAGTCTTTTGACTACATTAACCACATGTTCACTCTATCTGCCGTCTCAAGGACACCGGGTTGACGCGAGGGATTTATTAAACTAAAAGTTCCAGTTCAAGACATGAATCTAAAGGGTTTTCATGTCAAATCGGACCCAATTTACGAGTGTTCATTTCTGTCTGAAGAGCTGCCTAACCTCTTTTACAATAATATCTGGGATATCTGCATGTTATCTCCATGCATCGATAGAGTGAGTAACAGGGACATGCTGGGCCCCTGATTCAACCCGGGAAAAAGAGTTGTAGAGGCCCTCATTGCGCGCTATAGAGAGAGATCTCTTTATAGTGCTGCTGCTACTCAAAGATTTGCCATTTCAGATCATGACAAGTGACAAGCCAGTGGGCCAATTACATGAGTTATATTTCGTTGTTGTCGGGTGGAAACCTTGTCGGGTCCAAAACCGTTTGTTTTGTATTTATCATTTTAAAAATGATTTAAACTAGTGAAAACAGACGAGGCGTTGTGTGCTTGTAGATCTGCTGTTTTCACTACTTTTGTGCGACGGCCTTGTATGATGAAGCAGGGCTTTGCTTTGCGAAAAAATTTACACATTTGAAACTTGGAGATACGAGGTTTCTGCCCGACAGTGACGATTTACTTTGTTGGCCGCCCAGCCCCCAAAATGGAACGAAGGCCGACATTTTATTTTAATTTTTTTCCCGGCCGGGAATGAACCGGCCGTTCGGGAGTTGTCCCGCTTTTCCCAATGGCCAGCACGTCCCTGGTGAGTAACACTATACCACCTTGTGTCAAAAATACACCATCACTGTAGCCCTGCAAGTTCATTTGAGTTCATTTAGCTGTCCACATGGATTGAACATGTCTCAGTGTTCTCTCACAAGGACATGCTGGTAGGTAATAACCTAGTCTCTTTTATGAAGCCAACATCCCAGACTATTTTATTTGAGCAACGGCAGATCGGCTAATAAAAAAAAAAAAGTAATTTCTTGGAATTAAAGGCTTGTTTGAAGGGGAACATTTCAAATTCCACTGCCCAGATAATTTGGCATCCCAGGGGGCAGGGACTGCAAACAGCTGATTTCAATATTTTGGATGTAGGCTACTGCTCAAAATAAGAGTTAAGCACCTATGCAGCTTAAGTCAGAACATACAGTAAATAGCTTTCTCTGGGAATATCCTTACTAACCTCAACACGTGTGACTTAAGTCAGCCAACTCTATATCACAGCCAAACAGCCAAAACATAAGTCTGTATGACTAAAAGTATGTTATTGAAGAACTTATGGCTATGATTTATATAAGCAGAATTTACATGCAATTTCAGTCAGCAAAATCTTTATCACAGGAAGTTAGGAGCAGGGACGTGCTGGCCATTGGGAAAAGGCCGTTTCATTCCCGGCCGGTCCAGGCCGGCCATTAGGAAAACATTTAAAATAAAATATCAGCCTTCATTGTATTTTGGGGGCTGGGCGGCCAACAAAGTAAATCGTCATTGTCGGGCAGAAACCTTGTATCTCCAAGTTTCAAATTTGTAATTTTTTTCGCTAAGCAAAGCCCTGCTTCATCATACAAGGCTGTCGCACAAAAGTTGTGAAAACAGCAGATCTACAAGCACACGCCTCGCGGTGCGGTGTGTGCTTGTAGATCGGCTGTTTTCACTCGTTTAAATCATTTTTAAAATGATAAATACAAAACAAACGGTTTTGGACATACAAGGTTTCCACCCGACAACGACGAAATATAACTCATGTAATTGGCCCACTGGCTTGTCACTTGTCATGATCTGAAATGGCAAATCTTTGAGCAGCAGCAGCAGCAGCGCTATCGAGAGATCTCTCTCTCTATAGTGCGCAGTGAGGGCCTCTACAACTCTTTTTCCCTGGCTGAATCAGGGGCCCAGCACGTCCCTGGTTAGGAGGAGGACAGAGAAGATGCATAAGTACCGTATGAAGTACTTCATACAATTTCTAAAGCACCCCAATATCGCCTGTGCTCAAATAATGCATTTGCTCTAAATGTTGTTTCCTTTGTCGAGTCATATTTCTATACCCATAACCCTGGACTGTAAGCTATTCAGTCTTTCTTTCACAACAGCTCCTGCTTTATAGAAAGGGGATGGGCTCTTTTAGAGGAAATAAATATGTATCTGCTTTGTGGTCACATATCTCATATATCAACTTCTGACAAAACAAAGCTAGTTCCTTAAAACGATCTAAAAAAGACTTCGGCTAATTTCACTCAGATAGCAGTAACTGCAAGCGTTTGTAAAACGGGGCCAAAATTGAGATCAACAACAACAAAAGCCTGCCTCACAACAGAAGGTCACAACAGACGACACTTCAAAACAAATTTCACTCATCATTTGTCTTTGATCACCTCTTTCATAATCAAACTATGAAAGTGACTGAACACACAAATATGTTGTCACAAAGTGACCTTTGGGAAAGGAAAGAAAAACAAATACATGAATAAAAATCACAGTAAAAGTGGGACATTTTATTATACTCTCCCCGCGGTGGGAATACATGTCAAACATGATGATTGCTTTGAAGACGGCAAGCAATTCCGATGATAAAGACTTCCTGAAAAATAGAACGATTAAGTGATGGGCAAATTAGATATTCTGAATGTGTTACTACTAAAAACAGGCAGGCCAAAATGGCCCCTTTTCAAGCTAATAAAATATGTGATTATGTCATAATACCGTACCATCACAGGGCAATTTACATTTAGAACGCAGACAGGTCTAAAACTGAAAAGGACAATGTGGTAGGGGCATTCACGAATAGTGATTTTTAGTATTCGAATTATTCGACCTCAAAGTATTCGAATAGTCGAATATTCGAGAGGCGAAAATTGTGAAAATAGCAGATCTACATGAGGCGTTGTGAGCATGTAGATCTGCTATTTTCACTATATTTATCTGCGGAAGAGAGTCACATTAAATGTAATGCCTACAATTCCAACAATTCCAAACATTCTACTTCGGTGAACAACGTCGAATAGTGACTTTGATATTCGAATAGTCGAATATTCGAATATCTGGTGAATGCCCTACTATGTGGCGATTGAATGTGGCAGGAGTGGGTGTCACAAAAATGTTTTGTGTGCAAAACGCCGGGGACGTTCTACAATTACATTTATGAAAAGGAACGAGGGAATGAGAGGATGTTTTTGCTTTTTCTGTGATATGATGAAAGTCATAGCATGTGAACAAACATTTCTCTTTCCAGGTGGTTTGAGTGATTTTCTAATCCCCGGGGGCAAGATGATTGCAGTGCAAGGTCAGCTTGGAAGGCTTAGACTGATTGAGTGCTGTCTGTGGTTTCCGGGGCCCACTGGAATCTCTGATGACACTACAATCTAGATGGACACCTGCTCAAACAATCACCACTCTCTTTAGAGTTTTGCCACAGTTTGAACCAAGCTTGCCGTCTCTTGTTTATTTGAATTATTTGACTTTTCCTATTTCTTGTCTTATCGCAAATACTGGGCGATGAGGCGATGGTCGAAAAGTGGGCGGAGGAACGTCGCCCAAAAACATGTTTATCTTTTGGACGACATCATCGGCGATAGCCAATCAAATTCACGTGTTCCGTTTTTTACCCAATGGAGGACGTAAGTCATTGACGGTAGGAACACCCACTAGGAGATTTTGCTGGAGTGTTCATTGTTTTTGTCCAGTGACATGTCTTGTTTTTGGAGAGATCCACTGACTGATCTGACCGACTTTCCACTTTCCAGGACATATTTTCCTTACTTCCTCGACAATACTCACGCCATGTTTAATCTCACTCTCACTCACTCAGATATTGTCGCCAGGGTAATTGCAATTGTGTTGCTGCGTTATTGTGCAGATGAGTGTGTTCATGTTACTGTACCCAGCATTGGCTGGGTTAAATACCCTCATACAGGCAGGCCCAGGCTGATAAGCCTGCACACACAAATAAGTAGTTGTGACATTCAGCCTTTAAAGAGAGTTAGTCAGATGGAGGAGGCATGTTTACAAGGAGCTGTCAGGATCGATTACATGTACAGTACAGTATGTACAGTATACCTGCTAAAAATTATTTACAGAGTATCATGTGGTCTAAACTGAATTAGGGGAAAACGGGGTAAGATTAACCGCTGGGTAAGATGAACCACCCCCTTTATCTTTAAAACTATACACATGAGTTGTCATTTGACCTTAAAATAAGAACGCAAACATCATTTCTACCTGGCTGTGGAGTTGACAGACACATGGGCAAAGTGGAAAGCATATTTCTACCACAAAATACAAATAGTGTTTTTTGCTGGTCGAAGTAAATGTTGTACTTTCATGGTATAAAGATTGTTATGTTAAAGCAAATGTACCCAGGTCTAAACTTATATGTATGCATGTTGGTGATATCCCAATGTATAAAACTATGTGAATCATTTAGCTAAAGATGAGCCTTAAGCTTTAAGCTAGCCAGGTTTTGTCAAAATGGTGGCCGTGGGGCAAGATGAACCAAATGCCTTGTGGTAAGTTGAACTATGTGAATCACCATTCATATTTTTATTAGGTCTTTGCTACTCAAATTATGCTGAATGATCTTTCATTTTGATGAATACACTAATTTAAGAGAAGTTTTTAATATTATATTAATAATTGCAAATGTTAAAAGGTTCTGAATAACAAACTTCATTTAATTGGTTTTAATAGTTTTACTCTAATTTAAGAGAAGTTTTTAATATTATATTAATAATTGCAAATGTTAAAAGGTTCTGAATAACAAACTTCATTTAATTGGTTTTAATAGTTTTACTCTAATTTAAGAGAAGTTTTTAATATTATATTAATAATTGCAAATGTTAAAAGGTTCTGAATAACAAACTTCATTTAATTGGTTTTAATAGTTTTTCTTACGGTTTGAATAACCTTAAGAAAGGAAATAAGACTATTTGCAAAAGGGAAATGTGTCATACAGTATTGCTGCACTGTGTGCTCCGTCTCAATAATCAGGCTCTTGTGACGGTACTTCTATATTGAAAAGCAACATAGCCCATCTACATTTTCTACACATTTTTCCTGTCAGGGCATCTATCCCATTGTCTAGAGCAGGGGTCTTCAACGGTTTCAGGCCAAGGACCACTTAGCTGAGAGGGAGATGAAGCAGGGACCCCCACAACCTTTTCATAGATTCCATATTGTTTCATCGTTTGACAGCACAATAATCATCAGTGTATTTTGGATTCATGTCAATTTGTATTTAACCACTTGAACCGTCAATACTTTATCAACTGTACATTTATTTCCAAACCTCTTTGCCGGAAATAGCCGATCTACAAGCTCACAATGCCTCGCAGCGCTGTGTGAGCTTGTAGATCTGCTATTTTTGGCTAAGGTGCTCAGAATATGGATTCAAGAAAGGAGAAAACAATTTCTATCACACAAAGATTTGGAGGACCCCCTGTAACTCTGAGGACCCCCTAGGGGTCCCGGACCCCATGTTGAAGACCCCTGCATTAGGTTTTCTAGATAAAAACAAAACATAATAGCTACAGTCAAATCATCAGTGCAGTCAAGCTTTTCCAGATTTAGTTTTGCATAGCATCACATATTGAATGTTTTTTTTTTCCTTTTTTAATAAACCCTGTTGTCAGTTTCATCAAGCTGCATTTTGTACCTCATCCACACTGATTTATTCATCAAGCACAGCAAAATCAGTGTAAAATTATTCGCGTATAACTCTGAGACTGTAATATTTGGTAACATTTGTACACTCAGTAAAAATTTAGGCCTAGAATTATTGAATGCTTTTACCAGTGAAAAATAGCAGATATACAAGCTCACAGCGTGGCACCGAGTGCCGTGCTGCGAGCTTGTAGATCTGCTATTTTTTGATAAAGTCGTGAAAATGTGTGCAAATCTTTGAATACATGTATTTTTTAAGCGAGCGTTTGTAACTAAAATCTTGCTTCTGGGTGGTCCCTGGAACTAAATATTTTGAGATGGGGGCCCGTGGCCAAATAAATATGATTTCACTTGAAAAGGTTTGAGAACCACTGACATAGTAGTCTCTCAAGAACAGACTAACTGAGCTCCAGTTAAGCGAAAAGGAGCTTTTCTTTGACGATGGCTGGCCAGATTGCTGACATAGAAACACAGGTTTTTCAAAAAATCTTGGAAGGATTCAAAAGACACTTATAGAATCGGGTCAAAATTCTAGAATAGCAGATCTACAAGCTTGCAGCGCGGCACTCGGTGCCGGGCTGTGAGCTTGTACATCTGCTATTTTTCAATAGTTAAAGCATAAAATAATGATACACAATAATATGTACCCTGTTCTAAACAGGTTATTTAAATGAACACTGACGGTTTTACAGCGTATCATCTCGTCACTATAACTAGGTCCGCGGTATTTAGCGTACAGTAATTTCTTGTTCTCCCGCGGATGCAATTGGATCACCCCCTACCGCTATGTACATTCAAATACCTAGGGGAAGAGATGTTTTGGATATCAAACCGCTGCAGTCTGCCGGCAGAAATCCTTTGTGCGGACGTCTCTGTGACAGCTCCTTGGCAACGTGTACGCCTGTGTGCCACGCGCTCCCTAAGCTGACTGTTTGGATCAAGTGGGAAGAGGCAGCAATCCCGAGGAGAACAAAATAGCAGATCCCAGCAGCTTTCATGGCCAATGCTGTGAGGTTTACCAGACTAGCCCATTCAGAACGGGGTACGCATTATTGCGTATCGTTATTTTATGCTTTAACTGTTGAAAAATAGCAGATATACAAGCTGCGAGATTGTAGATCTGCTATTTTTGAAAAATGGTGAAAATTCGAATTTTGACCCGATTCTATTAGTGTCTTTTGAATCCTTCTAAGATTTTTTGAAAAACCTATGTTTCTATGTCAGCAATCTGGCCGGCCATCGTCAAAGAAAAGGTCCTTTTCACTTAAATGGAGCTCAGTTAGTCTGTTCTTGAGAGACTACTATGTCAGTGGTTCTCAAACCTTTCCATATGAAGGACCCCCGAAATGATATGTATTTGGCCACGGACCCCCATCTCAAAATATTTAGTTCCAGGGACCACCCGCAGAAGCAAAATTTGAGTTACAAACGTTCGCTTTGAAAATACATAATATTCAAAGATTTGCACACAATTTTTTTCCAAAAATAGCAGATCTACAAGCTCGCAGCTTGTATATCTGCTATTTTTCACTGGTTAAAGCATTCGATAATTCCAAGCCTAAATGGGCTAGAGAGAAAGGCGGGGAGAGGGAGAAAGCTAGATAGCTCTACTTTGAAATCCTTTGAAATGTCAGACAAATAAGAGTCACAAGAGGCATTATGTCTCCGTAATGATGAAGCTGTGGAGGCTCAAGTGTAGCGTCAACATGCAAATGTGTTAGATAATGAACAGATCTTTTTTTTTTTCTTTTTTTTTGGCTCACTGTAGTGGACTTAGGAATGGATGAGCGTTTTTTATTTTTCATATCTCGCTGCGAGCGCTTTGAAGTATAAAGCCAATCAATATAGCCACAAATGAGTAGAGCCAACTTGCTTTCAAAGGCAGAAATCATCAAACTTCTTTTCTGTTCCACTTGAAATGGTTGAAACAAGTGGCCGTAATGGATCAAAACAGGTCAATAAACATGTAAATATTTATAAACTAAATAATTTATCCGGATAATGAGTGCAATTTGCAGCTAAATGCGCGGTATAGTTACTTAATGCCCTCGTGGGGTTTTCCTCTGGGCGGTAAAATTGCTTAAGAGGTGAAAGCACTGAGGGAATATGAAATGTTATTATGCTCTCATCTTCATCATTATAAATCTTCATTTAGTGACAAAAAGACAATGTACTGATAATCATCAAATAGTAAATCAAATTATATAGGCCTATGTGCATGCTGTCTGTATAGCCTACATCATGCCATTTATGGAAGTGTCACATGCCATACAAACATGAGTCTAAAATAATGATTTTTGAGCACACACACCTTTGTGTACATTTCATTTTCACCCCCTACTTTCAGCCCACCCCACCCATTCACCCACTCATAATCCGCCACACCGCACACATACAGTATAGGTGCAACATGCTCTGCCTTCGATTCTCCGTCAACTGAGCCTTAAAGAAACGGGCGGAATTGGTTCCAGTCCGATGGGCCCTCAACATTATTTAATGTATTCCAGTCTATTACCGCTTTTGTTCTGACACCTCGTTTTTCTCCCCCAATATATGGGGGGGTCATTCAATAAGTGACACCTCTCTTCCATTGCGGTAGTCACATCTCTGTTGCTGTTTGAGCATGTGTCACACAGCCGAGAGGCCCGAATATCAAGAGATGGATTCGCTGACGGAGATATGCCATCGCTCCCCGGGCTCTGGCTGGCTCACACAGGAATTGTGCTACACTGTAAAGGCGCAATATAGCCTTGTAACCTTCGCCTGAGGTAAATGATCACACCGGCTGACAGCAGCATGATGTCTGCAAGTCAATTGTAGAGGGGGGCAAAGGATGCTCCTTATTTAGATAAAGTATCTTCAGCATCCCGCGAGTCACTTTCACTGATGGGTTGGCATCGTAAGCAGTGGTCGTCAGTTCAGCAAAAGTTAGGGTATGGCAAAGATGAGAGTCCTCATGGAAAAGAGGCATTGGATTTTGGATAACACGGTTCTATTGTGAAAATCGCAGATCTACATGCTCACAACGAGCATGTAGATCGGCTATTTTCACAATATATAAAAAAACGAGTTTTGTCAGGTTTTTTTACACTGGTTTCTACGGTTTCTTGGGCTGGATATGGCAACGGTTGTTCAAGTGCAGCTAAACTTAGCATGTTAGTAAACATGCCACAATTAACAATAATGCATTGCTCCTGTGCAGCTGACCTGCGGAACCTGGGAATATACCATTTTGTCAAGATAGGGAGAATACAAGTGTGGAGAATATAATTATAATACCTTGTTAAAGTGACCATTTTGCTTTTGTAGCTATTTCACTGCACAGATAGAGACAAAGAGACATTCATGGATTTATATTTAAAAGTAACTTTTATTCCCCCCCCCCCCCCCCCCCCCTGGACCCAGGGTTTGGCAGCTGCATACCCCTGCCATACCCAATTGAAGCCCCTGATCGTAAGAGACAAGACAAATAGCGTCCTCCCTAAATATTCACACCAGCACACTTTTGGCCCAAAGTATAGTCTATAGTTTGTTGTCACTCCAGCCTCAAATCTTGCTGGAACGAAGAAAAAAAATCCCTTGACATGTTGCCTGTGTTAGAACCTGGAAAAGAGGCAGCTAGCTGTCATAGTGCAGGTGCGTCGGGAATATGGCTACGACTAAAAAACAACTGTGCCCTGGGACTTCTCAAATGCCACTTAGTATTCAGAAGATTCATGATTAATTAGTAGCCCAGCAGCCTGGTTAGATGGAAGCATCTGCTACCAGGCTCCTATCCTTATGTTATCAATGTCTCCTCAAATCAAACACAACAGGTGGCTTAACTGTTACAGTTTCTTCAAAATACAAGCAGCAACGTCCTTGTTAGTGTATTCACAGGGAAGTCGTCTTCACGGTCAGGGGTTCGTTAAATAAACGAGCTGGTGTTTCTATTCCCATTTCCATTCTGTTAATAATGATTCCACTGGTCCTCTGGGGTTAACGCTCATCGTGTGGCAGATTAGAGATGTTGTGTTGGGTCAGGAGCAATTAGTTTGATTTTTACTTTTACTCAGTGAAATTACTCAAGTGCCAAATGGCAGAATGAACACGTCAACGCCTTGGCAGCTGTTGGTGAGTTCTAAGCAAACCCAGCCAATTTTAAAAAGCTGTTTTAAAAGTAGTGGTCCTACCCAATCACAGGATACATTTCTCTTATAGAAGAGCAGGCAGTGTGAAGCAACCTGTTATAGCACCATCATGAGACCGTAAAAAGGGAAATTCTTACAAGTGTGTCTGTGCAAAGTGTCACACTTATTGGTCCAGATTAGCTACTCAAAGAGGGAACATACACACAGATAATTGGCCAGGAGTAAAAACGTAATGTCCAAGTGGCCTGGCAGACTCTACTGTATGTTACAGATAAGAGAGCTCTAGCTCATCCCCCAGCACCCATTACTGTATTTATATGTGTCTGAACTTGTTTCAAGTTACATTGATCCTTCTGCAGCAATGTTAGGATGTATGTTTGTTGTAACTTGTTCACTGCTATTTAGAATGTCCACATGTGAGTTGCTAATTACTGCACTTTGTAAAACTTACTTGTTTTCTTGACACTCCATTTACTTCACAATTTATCCTGTTATTGGTTGACTAGGATTCATGCCACTTACTCTGTTCTTTTATTTTATATAAGCCACTCTTTGGTTAAGAGATCTGCTAAATGCCGAACTTCTAATTGTAAATTGTAATCGATCCGAGCCACGGCTTTAGGGAGAGAACGATGTTTGTTACATCACAGTAGGAGATAGTCTATTCTATGATGATAGCTGCTGTCTACAGCTTACTTTCACTCTAAACCCCAAGCCCAAGTTCAATTGGAGGTTGTCGACCTATCACGACATGTCCCTCCTGGTGAGAAGAGACAACGTAATTGCTAGTCTGTGAACTTGACATTCTTCCCCTTTGAATTGGGCGAAATGATGGAAGTGGGGATGGCTGTGGAAGTCTCCTGTGAACATAATCACACCAATCCTCTGAACCCACAAATTATTGTAGGAACACACAACAGGGAGTACCCTGAGAAAAAAAGAAAAGAAAAAAGATGATGGCTCTGTTGAAATGGGATGTGGTCAGTAACGTTGTAATCCAGTTCGCCATTTAGTCAAGTTCACGCACAGAGGGGCGTCAATTGTGTATGGCAGGGGTATGCAGCTGCCATATCCTGGGTCCAGGGGGGGAAATAAAAGTTACTTCTAAATATAAATCCATGAATGTCTCTTTGTCTAACTGTGCTGGTTATTATGTTGTTAAATTACAGTAAAATAACTACAAATGCAAAATTTTACAAAATGGTCACTTTAACAAGGTATTATAATTGTATTCTCCACACTTGTATTCTCCAATTGTGGCACGTTTACTAATGCCAAGTTTAGCTGCACTTAGAGCAACCATTCCAGGCTGCCATATTCAGCCCAAGAAACCATAGAAACGGGGTAAAAAATAAAATGTACTTCTTAAAATAAATGTATCATGTCTGTTCCTAAGGTATGGCAACAAGACACCAGTCATGTTGCCATACCTTAGCTTTTTCTGAACTGACGCCACTGCAAACACAGTATACAGTATATAATTTTTCACAGCAACTACTAACATCTATTTTAATCTAAAAGTATAAATTGATGATACTATGTTTCTTCTTTTTATTAAGGCATGGTCTGGAGACTATGTTTTGCACCCTGTCCGTCCATCCGTGTGCCACACATTTTTCACATGGGCCGGTTCTAGCACCATCATGAGGCAGATTTTTATAAAACACATTTTTGGACAGTATTCCTACAGATTTTGTCCAAAAATCATGCAAATCGGCAGACAGTATTTCTACAGTCATGTGATCGACATGAATCTGTCCGATTTTCCATATTCCATCCTGATTGGCTAAGATTGGCTTCCAAAGTTTGCAGGATTGGTTCGTTTTCAACAAAATGCCTCAAATCATGAACACAACGTGCAATTTGGATGAAATTGTGCGCTCGCATTCCCTATAGGCCGAAGAAGAAATACCACTTTTTTAAATCAGCCTCATGGTGGCGCTATAACAGGCTGATTTGTGTTTTTATCTATAACTCCACCGATCAGTGTAAAACCTATAAATGTTATAGCGCTACCAGGAGGCCAAAATAACCTTCCTGACCTGGCGGAGACATGACCGCGGAAGAGCACTGCTTCTAGTTATTATTTGTTTCTTTATTTGTCAGGGACAATACAAAATGTATTATAACTTGTTAAAAGCAGTGCATGATGCATTGAATATGGGTTTCGAGCTAATTTTACATTTTTGTATTCATATTAATTAAAAACCCATTTAGGCCTAGAATTATTGACTGCTTTAACTAGTGAAAAATAGCAGATATACAAGCTCACAACGCGGCGAGCTTGTAGATCTGCTATTTTTGAAAAGTTGTGAAAATGTGTGTACATCTTTGAATAGACCTATAATTATGTATTTTTTAAGCGAATGTTTGTAACTCAAATTTTGCTTCTGGGTGGTCCCTGGAACTAAATATTTTGAAATGGGGGTCCGTGGCCAAATACATATCATTTTGGGTGGTCCTTCACGTGAAAAGGTTTGAGAACCACTGACATAGTAGTCTCTCAAGAACAGACTAACTGAGCTCCAGTTAAGTGAAAAGGACCTTGTCTTTGACGATGGCTGGCCAGATTGCTGACATAGAAACAGGTTTTTCAAAAAACCTTAGAAGGATTCAAAAGACACTTATAGAATCGGGTCAAAATTCTAATTTTCACGATTTTTCAAAAATAGCAGATATACAAGCTCGCAGCGCGGCACTCGGTGCCGCGCTGTGAGCTTGTAGATCTGCTATTTTTCAATAGTTAAAGCATAAAATAATGATACGCAATAATATGTACCCGTTCTCATTTCTCATTTCAGGTTCACGGAAATGACCAGCTTCTTTCTGATCCCAGGCCAGTCTTCACAGTGTCACTAACTTCTACCTCAAGCCGTAAACACATTGTGTTTATTATTATTTTTGTCTACAGCAGTGCTTCGCGGAGATCCTCTCATTAATCCTAATTTCTAATAACAGGATTAAACATCTGGTGGTCCTCCCACCCAAGCTGTGTTCAGCAGTTTGATGTCGCGCTCCAAGTAGCTTGTATCTTGCCTCTAATGTTTTACCGGCAGTTAAGACACACCTTCCCAGCTGTTTTGATACTTTTCTTCTGAAACCATAATTTTGTCTGAATGGTGTCCTGCAACTGCGAATGTTAGACTTGTTCTGCATCTTGTCTCACAACTCACAACGAACCCACAGTCACAGCTGTTAACCCATTTGTAGCCGATCCCGACAATACTCATGAAAAATACTCGAGTACTCGGAGTGCCGATCCCGAGTATACTCGCGCTATATACTGTATAGTAAAGCTGGCAATCTTACCCTACGGTCCGTTGGAAAGTGCTGGCACGATTGGACTCGCCGATTCATCATCATCGCGGATCCACGTGCACAAAATAGTAATCCCTTAACTCATCTAGTGCCATTCGCGAGATGTCTCGCGAAATGTACTCGAGTATCTGTAGTGCCATTCACGGGATATCTCGGGAAAAGTAATAGATTACTGTAACGGCGAGTACATTACCGAGAAGAATCGCCGGGCGGTCCGGAGACGAAATCTGTCGCTGATTTCGCATCATCACGGCTCACGAGCACAAAAATAGTCCCATCCATAACATTGAGGTGGACGGGGGATCTCATCTTTAATGTCCATTATCTCAAAACTACACTTTAGAAGCTAGGATGGAGGCAGATGCTCGCTTATGTTACACAGTTATAAAAGCTCCCGGTCGGCCATTACACAACTCCACGTGGACACGGATCGGTTCCGGCGCACGATCCGATGACGTCAGACCGGAAGTGATTGCGCGGTGGACTTCTGGCCTTCAAAATAAGACAACGCAAGTGAATGGGACCTGAAGGAGGCACTTTGGACATTATAATCCGTTACTGTCTGGGGCTCTGAATGAGTTAACATGGTAGCCGACGGTCTATCTCATCTTTAATGTCCATTTTCTCCAAAAAACACTTTTGAAGCCAAGGATGGCATTAGATTCTCGCCATAATAACACAAGCTGAAAGGCAACGATCGGCCATTACTCCAACCGCATGGTACGATGACCACTTCCGGTGAATGACGTCATGACGTCAAACAGGAAATGTTTGCGCAATCGACTTCTGCCTTCAAAATAAGAGACTGGCCGCGGACGGAGCAGGCGAAAGGCGCGCTGGACATTTAACCTGTTCATGTCTGGAGCACTAAATGGGTTAAAGTATGTTATGCCCGTAAATAAACTCAATGCTCCATACGCACGCACGTACTCACACACACACACAATTTATGAATAACAAAATGTATGAAAGGAAGAAATCGGATTTCTCATTTCTAAATTGCCATGAACATATAGCAAATTCAGGGTTTATTCAGGTTGAGAGCATGCAAGAGAGCCTGTCGACCTTTATCTCGGCAAACATCAGAATCCCTATACAAAAAAGAAGAAAATGAGCTATTGATTTTCTGTTTTCCCCTTCCACCCCCCCCCCCCCCCCCCCCCCCCCATTCACACACTTTCTTATCCCATTCAGAACGGGTACACAGTATTGTGTATTATTATTTTATGCTTTAACTATTGAAAAATAGCAGATATACAAGCTCACAGCGCTGCGAGCTTGTAGATCTGCTATTTTTGAAAATTGTGAAAATTAGAATTTTGAATCGATTCTATAAGTATCTTTTGAATCCTTCTAAGATTTTTGAGCGGTGGTCACAACGCTCCTGTATACGTGGCCGTGTGTGTGGGTCTGTCTGTCTGTCTGTCTGTCTGCGTGTCTGTCTGTCTGTCTGTAGCCTTCAGTAACCTTTTCTGACCACACATGTTAAGGGAGGGGCGCTGTTGTTCAGGCCAGGCCAGACCAGGCACACACACACACACACACACACACACACAAAGGGGGGAAGGGGGGACCACCGCTCAGTTCACACGGGTGTGATTTTTGAAAAACCTATGTTTCTATGTCAGCAATCTGGCCAGCCATCGTCAAAGAAAAGGTCCTTTTCACTTAAATGGAGCTCAGTTAGTCTGTTCTTGAGAGACTACCATGTCAGTGGTTCTCAAACTTTTTAATGAGAAAGACCCCCAAAATGATATTTATTTGGCCACGGACCCCCATCTCAAAATATTTAGTTCCAGGGACCACCCAGAAGCAAAATTTGAGTCACACACGTTGGCTTAAAAAATACATATATTCAAAGATTTTCACACATTTTCACGACTTTTCAAAATAGCAGATCTACAAGCTCGCAGCGCGGCACTCGGTGCCGCGCTGTGAGCTTGTATATCTGCTATTTTTCAACAGTTAAAGCATTCAATAATGCTTGGCCCTAAATGGGTTAAGGCCCCTTCGGTATTGTCATTCTATAGTCTAAATGAAGGTCAGTGCTGGCCGCCTTGTCACTGGCTCCTCAGTGAACGACATTTCAGAGTAGGAATACAGCAACCCCTGTTTTCTAAAGGAAAAACGTGTCGGGATGAGGCTGTCTTTTGTCTTTAGGGATAAACAGATCCACTAAAACATATTTGTGTGTGTGTGTGTGTGTGTGTGTGTGTGTGTGTGTGTGTGTGTGTGTGTGTGTGTGTGCGTGTGCATGTGCGTGTGTTAGGGCATTCACGAATAGTGATTTTTAGTATTCGAATTATTCGACCTCAAAGTATTGGAATAGTCGAATATTCGACAGGACTGGCCAAACTCTCAAATATTAAGTAAGCAAGAGGCAAACATTGTGAAAATAGCCGATCTACATGCTCACGCGAGGCGTTTTTCAAGAAAAAGTTGACTACAGCTCCTTTAACATACTCTACCATACAGACAAATATCAAATATTATTGTTCATTAAAATAAGTCCCGCATTGTGGCTTTAAAGCTTTTACCTCTCCTGACCAATCGATACAAGTGAGCAACAAAAATAAAACGATAGACTATATAATTTTATGGCGTGACTCGGGGGCGAGCCGTCATCAATATGATGACATCATCATGACGTCAGAGAACCGCAGGGTCGTCATACCATTATAAGACCAGGTCTAATAGACCCTGTTTGAATTTTCTCCCTCTACTCCCTTTCCTTAAACCCGTTTTCTTTGCAATATATTACCCCCATTGATTCCGGATGGTGACCCGTTTCGAAACGGGTCACCATCCGGAATCAATGGGGGTAAATTTATTGTTATCACATTTTTGTCTTAGGAATGTGACAAAAACCAAAAAATATTATTGAACTCTACTCTCCATGGCATGAGTAATCAATAGAAAAAAAGTCATTTTGGGGGTGAACTACTCCTTTAATATGACCTTTCACTCCATACTTAGTCTGCTCTTTTTCCCCTCTACACCAAAGCTTTTCGCCGAAAATAGCCGATCTACAAGCTCACAACGCCTCGCAGCGCGAGGCGTTGTGGAGCTTGTAGATCGGCTATTTTTTGGCTAAACTTCTCAGAATATGGATGCCAGATAAAAAAAAAAAAACTTTCTATCACACAAAGATAGACCCCCTGTTCAAGACCGTTGGGCTACATCAATAAGATCAAACAGTTCTTTATAGCAGTGGTGTGTTTGTCTTGGCATGCTTCTGATCGCCGTTCATCACCCTTCCCAAGGTGAGCGTCACACTGTCTGTTGCACCGACTTCAGATCACTGTATCGCAACCGCAGAATCCTTTTTGCATATTCTTGTTTATGGTTTACCGAGCAGGTCACTATCCCCTGCTTGCTTGAACAGCTGCTTCAGATGACCCCCCCCCCCCCCCCCCCCCCCCTTTCCAAACAGGGGTTGCTAGACAACTTGTGTGCTAGTCCCTGTCAAATCCTGCTTTATTATGAGGCCTGCTAGTCAGGGGCGTCACACCAAATTCTGGGCCCTGGGTACAAGGATTCACTGACTGCGGGGCCCCTGTGCTTTAACTATTGAAAAATAGCAGATATACAAGCTCACAGCGCGGCGCCGAGTGCCGCGCTGCGAGCTTGTAGATCTGCTATTTTTGAAAAAAATCATGAAAATCTTTGAATGTTTCAAATTTTTTGAAAAACCTATGTGTCTATGTCAGTGGAGCTCAAACCTTTTCATGTGAAGGACCCCCAAAATGGTATGTATCTGGCCACGGAACACCATCTCAAAATATTGAGTTCCAGGGACCCCCACAGAAGCAAAATTTGAGTTACAAATGTTCGCTTAACAAATACATATATTCAAAGATTTGCACACATTTTCACGACTTTTCAAAAATAGCAGATCTACAAGCTCGCAGCGCGGCACTCGGTGCCGCGCTGTGAGCTTGTATATCTGCTATTTTTCAATAGCTAAAGCATAAAATAATTAAGGCCCCTCCAACACCTTGGGCCCTAGTAACTCAGTCCCACTTTCCTACCCCTTGTGACGCCCCTGCTGCTAGTGACCTGATGCACAGCCTTTGCCGGGTCCATATGAATAATTTATCCTTTGAATTTAGCCCAACTCTGACATTTTGATGTTCGGTGCCCCAGGGGCTTTCTCTTGAACAGCGTATGGATCGTGCTCCTTCCCTCAGTGGAGCATCAGATAACGTCTAAAGGCACAGCGAGTGAAGCTCAATATCAAAACCAAAGAGGAGCAGGAATCCTTTATGTTTCACACACTGTGTCCCTATATCTGCCCACCTTCTATCAAATGTTACTGGCTTACCTCCAAGAGTACACAGATATTGTACCAGTAAGACTCCCTAAATCGGGAGATAAGCGACGGTCAGATCGCATACACAAACTTGAGACGGCAATGGTAGGCAATCAGGAGGGAATATGGGAAATGGGACAGATCCATGTTGATGACATGACTTGTGTGATTTTAGGGCAACATCTGTAAGAGCAGTGTCCAACAATGTGCTTTGCAAAAATCGGCCTGACGGTGGCGCTAGATGGGACAGATGCATGTTGGTGACATGACTGTAGAGATACCGTGTACCGCTTTGCATGATTTTAGGTCAAAATCTGTAGAAGCAGTGTCCAAAAATGTGTTTGGAAAAAAATGATAAAAGGGACAGATCCATGTTGATGACATGAGTCTAGACATGTGTGTACCGCTTTGTGTTATTTTAGGGCAGAATCTGTAGGAGCAGTGTCCAAAAATGTGTTTTGCAAGAATCTGCCTCATGGTGGCGCTAGAAGAGGGCCATGTGAGAAATGAGGGGTGGAGGTTGTGGTTTGACAGCCAAGGAGTGTGTGTGTGCAATGTGTGGCATGGATAGGGGCAACAGTGGTGGAGATATTAGTAGGGCAAAAGTGTGACGTGACGTGTGACGGACAGACTGACTGACTGACGTGTGACGGACAGACTGACTGACACTGACATACAGACAGACTGACAGACAGCCAGCCAGTGGAGGTTTTGATAGTAACTGCGACCTTGGTGGTCGCAACAATGTAGACAGACTACAGACAAAATAAAACTGATGTGAAAATTACGTCTTTCTTTGCTTTTTATCATAAGTAATCATCAGGAACGATGCATGCTGGGAATGCACCTGTTGAGGGGGGGGGGGGGGGGGACTTTGGTGCCGCAAAAAAAAAATATATAAACTAGACCAGGTCAACCTGGTTGTGCCAGACCCCCTGTCTGTCATCATCATTTATGACATCATGCCTTTTGTAGGCATGTCATCATCATGTCATCATCATATATACCCTTTATATAGAAAACCCGGACCGACATTTGCTTATGTAGGCCTACCCATTTCATGGGTCTGGCAAAAATGATATACAGTATAGGCTATATGTTCAACAAATATTACAATATTTTTTGTTATTATTATAATTTTATCGACCCTTGGAGTCACTATTACACCAACCAGGTACAGTATGTTGC
Source organism: Nannobrachium achirus (assembly GCF_963921795.1). Taxonomy (NCBI): domain Eukaryota; kingdom Metazoa; phylum Chordata; class Actinopteri; order Myctophiformes; family Myctophidae; genus Nannobrachium; species Nannobrachium achirus. Next base: position 1,978,646 of record NC_137824.1, read on the forward strand.
ACTGAGTGGGTGTTATTTAATTCTCCAAATCTAACCCTCAATAATGAATGTGTAATTTTGAGGCAGAAACGTAGTTAATACTGTGTATGTGATCATTTTGGTGGGGGGTCTGGGGGTCCATCCCCCTGAAAAAAATGTAAAAGAGTAGATGTTATTTCCTGTATTCTGTTGCATTTTACAGGGAGTTTGATACTTTTATCAGGCTTTACTAGGATGAGAAAATTATGGATTTAAAATGTTTACATTATGCTGCAAGTAACACGTCTTTTGCTTGAAGATCTGTTCTTTTTGCACACGCATCCATCCAAAAGTGCGACCTCATTTAAACTGCCTGCCAGTAAGCAATGGGCATTTTGGATGTGTTGAATTAACATTGTAGATCCTCCTGTCGCCTGTCGATCTTACTGTAGAGAATGGTGTGCGCACTGCGCAGGGAACGTGCACGCAGCGTTCCTCACACCAGACGTTCACGCACACACAGCGACGCATCTAATTATTACTTCAGAATCAGATACAGTATTTTAACCCATTTAGGCCTAGGGTTATTGACTGCTTTAACCAGTGAAAAATAGCAGATATACAAGCTCACAGCGCGGCACCGAGTGCCGCGCTGCGAGCTTGTATATCTGCTATTTTTCAATAGTTAAAGCATGAAATAATGATACACAAAATGTGTACCCGTTCTGGATGGGTTAAGCCCTTTAATTGCTCTAATCACGGCCGAAGTGGACGTCTCAGTGACACTTGAGTTGACGCAGTTTTCCCCGGCATGGTGATATGACGGCGTGAGAAATACGATGTGTGGCGTGAGCGCGTGAGAAGAGGGTAAATTTGCGTGAGTCTCACGCTCATTGCGTGAAGCCACAGCTCTCCTGGTCATAATGGTCATAATCCCTCAACTCCCATGAACATAGTGTCACGGCTAGGGATGGAGCTCGAAACAAGAGCCCACTACAAACTCAACAACAAATGTATTGAGTACCCGGTATCAATATGGGCTTATCAAGCTTGTTATAGCGGCCCATGACGTCATGTTTAAAGAGGTGGTGCCATGATTCCCCCCCTCTAAAACATGATTATCAGGTATTATGATTATACTAGGAGGAAGATTTTTTTTCCAAAAAAGTATACAGAAAGAGTTAAAATTGGGTTTTTATGTGGCCACACCCCCAGTTCATTAAGTATGCATGGACGTCATGGTGGGTGGTGACCCAGCTGAAGTTAGCCACACCCCACAGTGTTGGGTGAATGGTAATTAGGGGAGGAGTTGATTCTGTGATGTCATTGTATCTGTGTTTTTTAACTGACACTTTTGACCACAAGGTGGCAGCCTCCAAGAGAAAAGAAACAAATACCAAGAGAATACATAATTGCTCATAAAAACCACACCAGGGGGTCTAATGAAGTACTTTCAACCTCCTAGACACATGAAAAACAGAAAAAGTAAAAAACTATGGCACCACCTCTTTAAACAATCAAGACAAGAGGCGATCAAGAAATTACAGTAGGCTACGATTCATACTATAAAGTAATTTAACACTTATTGCACACTAATGAATGATTGTTTTAATGATATTTAATGATAATATTTGTTACTTTTGTCAATTGTCATCTTTAGAGATGGTGGTCAGCCACAAACTCATAGTCACAACAACTGGCCAAAAAGAAAATCCAGTTCTGTTCAGAATTTGTTGTCTCACATCTTTCCACAAAATATTAGATAGTCAATAGTGGGCTCGATAAAAACCCGGCTCAATAAGCAGGATCGATAAGGTGGTCGTTATCAATAAACATGAACAAGCTCCATCTCTAGTCAGGACGTGTTGGCTCGGTCCATCATTGCATGTCTGTGGTTGAATCAACTCTCTGAGCAGCACAACTTATAAATGGTTTATATGATGTACAATGACAGCTGTCGAAGGAGGCGCCACTAAAAGTGGGTCACAAGCAAACTGAATGTTGCGTGGAAAATTCTCTAGTCTAAAGTCTATAGCAGAGGTCTTCAGCAGTTACAGTTACTACAGGGGGTCCTCCAAATCTTTGAGTGATAGTTAATTTTATATTAACCACTTGAACCGTAGCGTCCATATTATAGCCAAAAATATCATATTATAGCCAAAAATAGCAGATCTACAAGCTCACAACGCCTCGCGCTGCGAGGCGTTGTGACCTTGTAGATCAGCTATTTTCGGCAAAGAGCTTTGGTGTAGAGGGGGAAAAGAGCAGACTAAGTACAGAGGGAAAGGTCAAGTTTATTAAGTAGTGACGGTTCAAGTGGTTAAATATCTGAGAACACAAATTGACATGAATCCAAAATACACAGATGATTGTGCTGTCAAACGATGAAACTATATGGAATCTATGAAAATGGGGGTCCCCGCTTCATCTCTCTCTCAGCTAAGGGGTCCTTGGCCTGAAAACGTTGAAGACCCCTGGTCTATAGATTTGTGGATTATGAAAGTGCCACACACTCACGGTAATTTTAGACCACGATCCAATCAGAACGGAAATTGTTGCTACAGAGGATAGAGAGAAGGTACAAAAATAAGTATTCACCTAACTTAAAAACAAATTCTCTGTAGACTTGTATTGGTCTAATGCCATGTTTGGATTGGATTGGTTCTCTCAGCTGTTCAGCATGAAAATGTGTGTTTGTCTATCTTCATGTTCTGTATTCTTAAGGATTTGTAGACATTTTCTTTCCATTAAAAGGATGCCTTACGGCTTAAACCAACTGAAACGATAAGATGCCAACTAAAACAATGAGACCAGTAAGACTCCCTAATCGGGAGATAAGCGACCGTAGGTGGCTTATCTCAACAAATAGGGCAAAAATGTGTTTTTCCAAAATCTTCCTGGTCCATGTTGATGACATGAGTGTAGACATGCTGTGTAGTGATATTCGTGATTTTAGGGCAAAAACTGTAGGAGCAGTGTCCAAAAATGTGTTTTAAAAATCGGCCTGAAGGTGGCGCTAGAATAGGGCCATGTGAGAAATGAGGGGTGGGGTCTCCGCCTTGCCTTGGCGGACGAATAGGTACCGGCCCCGGCTCTCCCGGACGCTCCTAGCCCGAGTTACAGCATTTTATGTGCGCTGCAGTGGCAGGGGGTCCTCCACTGGGGGCGCCACCACTTTTGCATCCGTTCTGGAGCACCAGGAGTCGGTGGTCCCCGGGAATTCCCTGTGAGCAGCCCTGTTGGGGTGGTCATTTGGTCATTTTTGCACATTTGGTCATTTTTTACATCTGGGGGTCCCCCAGGGACCTGGGGGTCCCTAGGGCTCTGGGGGTCCTTGGAGGTTGTAGTTTGGCAGGCAAGGAGTGTGTGTGTGTGTGTGTGTGTGTGTGTGTGTGTGTGTGTGTGTAAAATCTTGCATGGATCGGGTCAACGGGTGCGGAGATATAAGCAGGGAAAAAGTGTGACGTGTGACGTGTGAGCACATTTGGTCATTTTTTACATCTGGGGGTCCCCCAGGGACCTGGGGGTCCCTGGGGCTCCGGGGGTCCTTGGAGGTTGTAGTTTGGCAGTCAAGGAGTGTGTGTGCAAAATCTGGCATGGATCGGGTCAACGGTTGCGGAGATATGAGCAGGGCAAAAGTGTGACTGACTGACGGACTGACGCACAGACAGCCCGTGGAGGTTTTGGTAGTAAATGCGACCTACGGTCGCAATAAGAGCCTGTTGAAAAACGTGATGGTTTACATTGCTGGTCAAGAAAAACATCACTCTTTCTCCATCTCCTATAATGTGTAGGGTAGGGCTATAATAGAGATGCCATGTTCCCTTTTTTTAACAAAAAAATTGTTTAAATTGAGACAGACAGACAGATAATGTACAGTATGTAAGGTAAATAACACAAGTTTGATACCATTGATTGATTGATTGATTGAAGACTTTATTATTCGAAGTTTGCATAGGAAAAGGTACAGTTTCATGACAGTTCACTGGTACAAGATCTACTAAAAGGAGATCCTAGAAAAGACTAAGCTTATTTCCACAGGAAACCATTTAAGTATCTCATATAACATTGAATGACAGACGAATAGACCAAACTCGTCTCACCTGCATTAATATTAGGTACAGTAGATCAGACTCATATCAAGTCTCCTCTCAGGTGCTACCAGTGGCGTCAGTTCAGAAAAAGCTAAGGTATGGCAACATGACTGGTGTCTTGCACGCGCACCTTCGCGCGCGTGCAAGACACCAGTCATGTTGCCATACCTTAGCAACAGGCATGATACATTTATTTTAAGAAGTACATTTATTTTTTCCCCCCCTGTTTCTATGGTTTCTTGGGCTGGTTGTGGCAGCCTGGAACAGATGTTAATTAACAATAATGCATTGCACCTGTGCAGCTGACTTGCGGAACCTGGGAATATACCATTCTGTCAAGTTGGGGAGAATACAACAAGTGTGGAGAATATAATTATAATACCTTGTTAAAGTGAAAATTTTGTTACATTTTGCATTTGCAGTTATGTTACTGTAATTTAACAGCATAATAACCAGCACCAGATAGACAAAGAGACATTCATGGATTTATATTTAAAAGTAACTTTTATTTTCCCCCCTGGACCCAGGGTATGGCAGCTGCATACCCCTGCCATACCCAATAGACGCCCCCTGGGTGCTACAGTGCAGTCAGTCGTTATCTTTGATAACCTCCCCCTCAGTTTACTTTCTCAAAAGACTTTGGGGGAGTTTTTTTTTTCTTCCTTTTTATAATGTTAATACTTTGGCATTTTCTCAGATCTGAGTTTTTTTTTTCTTCTTCTTCTCCCAAGGACATTGTTCCTGCTGCCAAGACCTGTCAGGCTGGAGCATCTCAGAGTAAAGAGGTGAGAGGACACCAATTAGAAAGCCATCCTCGGCCAGGAGAGCCAGCGGCACAGCTTGCCACAGGAAGTGGGATGTCTGACTTCCTGCATGGGGTCACAGCTGTTTGCGGTGAGGTTACCGCGACCGGCCAATACGCGCCGCCGCTTAGCGCCTGACAAGGCAGACCCTAATTTGAATAGCAAAGAGCCATCTCAATGTCACCAATACATTTACATGATTTCTTTTCTGTTTCTACAGCCCGGGACAGAAGTGAGGACTTTGGTGGAATTAGGGGAGCGTGTCCATGTCAAGACGGACACGAACAGCTTGCTTTCAAGTTGGTGACTCATTATGTAAAGTTTCTGTGCACACACGAGGCAGGTGTACACGGTTAGGGGGGATTTGTAGGTACAGTGTAGCCCATAATCAGTATTGCATGACTCAGCTACTTCATCTTTGGAGGGATTTGTTTACTGAAAGTATGCAGCATTCTCATGTCTATCTGAAGAAAATGAGCTCCAGGCACAATGTATATATATATATATATATATATATATATATATATATATATATACTGTATATCTCTGCTGTCGGGCCGAAACCAAAACTCCAAAATGATCATTTACGGGAAAATGAGCTCAAGTGGAGGGCTTTTTACTACTTTTCATTGGTTCAATATTATTTTGACCAACACACAGACGTAAAAGGGTGTTCAATAGCACATATTTATGAAATATATATATACACTCTTAAAAATGTTGGGTCAAATGTTCAACCCTTTTGCTGGGTTGACACTGTTGGGTCAAAGGTTGGGTCAGTTTGACCAAACATTGGATTAAAAATACTTAAAATTAGTAAACCATCTGTTGGGCTATGGAAGGCCCGCCCACATCATCAGATAAAATGCATTGAGTTCATAACCCAAGTGTTGGTATAGGCTTTTGAATTCGAGTTTACCCAACACATGGTTCACTGCATTGCACCAACTTGGGTTAAAATAGACCCGCCCTCTCTGTCTATCAACACATTGGTTTGTGAATTGCACCACTATTGGGTTAAACTAAGTGGGTGGGCAGTTACCCAGCATGCAACTGTGCTCCCATACAGATATTTTTTACAAACTTTTCCATTATTTTATGGTTTTAGATAGAGAAAACAACATTGTATTGTAGATGATCGCAGTGGATGTAGCCCAGTCATAATCCATAATTAAAAAATATATAAAAAAACATAGTTGCTTACAGAAACAGAAACCATGACTAAGATGGTCCAGACTGACACATACAAACAGGTTTGCTGTTCCTTTAATGTGAAGCACCACATAATGTGTTGTGTTCAAAGTTGTGATATATTGCCACGACTAAATGCTTAATTTACCCCGCATGCATTCTTCCTTGAGTAGATTAAGCATGAAAAATGTCATTGAAGAAAATGTTGTAAAAAAAATGAATAGATTTAATGTGAATGAGCGTTCAATCCCAACAACAAGGTCACTTTTAAGCCATTTTTGGGTGTTAGATTCCAACCCATCAGCAGTATCACATTAACCCAACAGCAAAGTCACTTTTAACCCATTACTTGGTTGTACAATCCCAACCCAACATGCTGGGTCACAGCCTTAACCCAACCCTGTTGGTCTGCAATAACCCATGTTGGGCTGGTCCAAAACAGTGTTACGTGTTGGGTTACATAAATAACCAACTTGGGTTGTTTTTGACCCAACAATTTTAAGAGTGTATATATATCGTCACTGTCGGGCAGAAATCTCGTATCTCCAAGTTTCAAATGTGTACATTTTGTTCGCAAAGCAAAAGCCCTGCTTCATCATGCAAGGCCGTCACACAAAAGTAGTGAAAACAGCAGATCTATAAGCACAGAGGCGTTGTGTGCTTGTAGATCGGCTGTTTTCACTAGTTTAAATCATTTTTAAAATGATAAATACAAAAGAAACGGTTTTGGACATATAAGGTTTCCACCCGACAACGACGATATATACTGTATATATATATATATATATATATATATATATATATATATATATATATATATATATTATATGCCTATAGCCAATATACAAGCTCAATGTGAGCATGAGGATCTACTTTAAATATGATTTTTTTAATGTGTGGAAAATTATGAATATAATAAAGACATGCCATATATATATACAGTATATCTCAAAGCAGGTCCATTACTGTGAGTGCAACAGGACTTGAGTACCTTTACCTGAGGTGGCCAACAACTGGAAGCGAGGCAGGGATGGGAGGCGTGTGATTGGCGCCTGCTATGAGCAGCTGTCTAGGATGCCCATATTTGGGCGCAACCCAATTACATCCGCTGATCCCCCAGTCACAGGGCTGCCATGCAGTCAGAACCATTAATCTCCCTGGCTGAGTACTGTGCCATGTGTTAACAGCCAGCTCCCCCCTCCCCCCCCTCCACAGCCAAAGCCTACCAGCAGGGTTGAAAGTCATGCCAATCATCTTGACTACTTTGACTCTGATGTCCCCTTGGGCTTATTATGATTACGGACAGACAGGCCACTGTTTCTGTGGACTCCGAAAAGTTACCCTCTAGAACCCAATCCTCCGCTGGCCGCTGTAGGGCTCGAGGGTCGTTTTCAGGGGCGTCACAAGGAGTGAGTTACTAGGGCCCAAGGTGGAGAGGCCTTAATTATTTTATACTTTAGCTATTGAACAATAGCAGATCAAGAGCTTGTAGATCTGCTATTTTTTTTTTTTTTTAAGTCGTGAAAATGTGTGCAAATCTTTGAATATATGTATTTTTAAGCAAACATTTGTAACTTAAATTTTGTTTCTGGGGGGGTCCCTGGAACTAAATATTTTGAGATGGGAGTCCGTGGACAAATATTATTTTGGGGGTCCTTCACACGAAAAGGTTTGAACACCACTGACATTTTCAAAAAAACCTTAGAAGGATTTGAACTTGCACCAAATGTTCACGATTTTACAAAAAAATAGCAGATCGACAAGCTCCAGCGCGGCACCAGTGCCGAGCTGCGAGCTTGTATCTGCTATTTTTCAATAGTTAAAGCACAAAATGTGAATCCTTGTACCCAGGGCCCAGAATTGGTGCGACACCTCTGGTCGTGTTCTATCCATGGAATCACGTGTTCCAAACAGCGGTTAGCAGTGAAGGTTGTCTGACCCGCGGTGCAAGGTGTACCATGCTTGAGGGGCGGTGGGGGAGGTAAGGGCGGGGGCCCGTGGAGGGAATCAAAATAATTGTCGAGCCTGGAATGAGAGGAATGTCAACAACAAAATATCCCGGAGCTGTGAGTGTGTCAGGGACCACTTCCAACGGATCCACTTCAAAAGGGGAAGCAGTGCACAGCTGAGGTACCCCAGCAAGTAAGTGGAAAGTGCATCTTCAGTTCAGTTTATGATTTACATGTTTTTACACACACACACACACACACACACACACACACACACACACACACACACACACACACACACACACACACACACACTTAAAACTGTAGCTTCTGAAAGCTGTTTAAAACAACACCACACTAGGGATGGGACAATACGTGATATTATCGTTTATCGTGATAAAAACACTCACGATAATCGTATCGTGGAGATTTAATTTATCGTGATATCGTCCTCCGTCATGCACTGGGATCAATTCACCTTTTATTTGCCGAGCTGCAAACCCTCTATAATTGGTAAAAGGTACTTATAATATACTTGATAGTCTTTTTTTCACTCTCTATCAAAAGTCCTGCGACGCGCTGTGAGCTTGTAGATCGGCTATTTTTTGGCAAATGTTCCGCCCCAGGATAATGGATTTTGATTATCGCAATGATATCGTAAATCCTGATCTCTTTGGTCACAATAATCGTGATATAACATTTTTATATCGTCCCATCCCTACACCACACTCATTAACTAAGTTAAAATATGCCAACAATGCAGGAAACATTAGCTGTACACACCCACATGTCAATGAATCGTGAGTTTCAAGACATAGTGATACACATGTTGGTGCGATAAATAGTTTGAAAATTGAAACGTTTATCGATATTTATGAACATCGAGTTCTGTCTTTCTGTATAAAGCATTGTAATCACCCACCAGAGGACATGCCCAGTGTGTGTGACAGACAGACACACACACACACACACACACACACACACACACACACACACACACACACACACACACACACACACACACACACACATAGCTTTGTGACTTGAGACTTACACATCCCAGGCCTTTCATTGTTTGTGTTATAGATGCTCATTGTCAGTCAGCATGAGCCTCACACTGGCACAAGGTTGGGTACTCGAAGTAGCAGGCAGTGCAGGAGGCAGCCAATTAAGATGAAAAGACAACAAACTTTGCTTCACTTACTGATCATGAAAATGCATCCCAACAATTAAAAGTTATGCCAAAACTTCGTTTTGAATCCAGTCGTTTTCCAGATTTTTCTTCCCACAAGTTTCAGGTATAGGTTTAAATTAAAATTCAACTTCCAGTCGACTCTATTGGTGGACTTCAAAGAAAGACAATGTTGACTATGTTGCACATTTTACTAATTAGTCAATGCCAGTCTTATTTTTCTGCCCTTCGCCTACAGGAATTCCTTGGAATGTGATTGCTTGAATCTGTACTTGTAAAACTGTGATATAGATTTGAGAGGTATAGCAATATACTGTAGCCTATACCTGTATCTTAGACATAATTATGTATTATGTGTAGGTTAATCAGTGGTTCTCAACCTGTGGGTCGGGACCCCCAGGGGGGTCGCCAAATTATTTTGGGGGGTCCCCAGATGTTTAACTTGATGTGCAACATTGTTTTCTCTCTCAACAGTAAACAAACCCAACATAACGTTTAAGTCTATAGAGGGTTTATGCACATTTCTAAAGTGACAATTTAAGGACTTTTTAATACCTCTAAAATGACAAATCATTGGCCAAATTGTTAAACATTAGAGGCAGAAATTGTGAAAATAGCAGATCTTCATGCTCACAATGCCTCGCAACGCGAGGCATTGTGAGCATGTAGATCTGCTATTTTCACAATAGAACCGTGTCATACAAAATGTTATGCCTCAACTCGTAGTGCTCATCAGGTTGGGGGTCCCCAGTTAAAATATGATTATTTTTGGGGTCAAAAGGTTGAGAACCACTGGGTTAGATTACAGTATGTGAAGGGTTTGAATCCAGTTGCAGAAAAGAGTAAGGTTTTGGATTTACACTGGCATTTAAATTAGTCTAAATGCAGACAGGTCAAATGGAATCCATTTTTTTCAAATGTGACCACATCTAGAGGTGGTTTCAGATCTGATTCAGATCTGATTTCTGAAGATGTGTCTCAGTCTGAACGCAGTACCTGATCTAACGAGTCAAGTGGCATATCGAACTGTCCAAAACATCTCTTGCAGCGCAACCCGAGTGCCACTGCACTGACGTCATTACAGAGCGTGAGAATTGCATTTTAATTTACAAGAGTGTAAGGGGTGTAATGAAAATAAAACAATAGTTCAGCAAGTTTTAAACTACAGAAGAAATGGCGAGCAGCATTCAGTGGACAGTGGACTAGCACTTTGGGGGGAAGCCTATTTGGCCTACACGAGAAATGTACGGGAAAAAAGCAAGGCAACATATGAAGACATATCTCACGGCATGGCAGACAATGGGTTCACAAGGTCCTATTTGCAATGTCAGAGGAAAATTCAGAATTTGACGAACATTTGAAGAAAGACATGACGCCTACGTCGTTACCGCGGTAACCAAAGCAGATATGTCGACACAGGACGGCTTTGGGTTGACATTGTTAAAATCAGGATTTAGGCTAGATTTGACTGCAGTTTAAATCCAGCCTTACAGCTTGGCCACAAGCTGTCAATGAACACACACTGCAACTAGTCGTCACATTCTCATTTTCTCTTCACAATTCTGGACTGAAATGACCATATATGGACATGGGACACACAAAGCCAGTAAGCCACTCCTTGGAAGCGGCTTTCACCGCTTCAAAAAGGATTTGAAATACGAAGATACAAATAACAAGGTTACTGTCACCAGGATCTTGGTGACAGTATCCTGGCCAGTATTACACCAAGCACTGAACAAGTTTACAAATTAAAATACTTTTTTGTATTTTGTGCCCATATCTGACCGGAGGCATGATGGCTAAATCTACTGTAAATCATGTACCCAAATAAAACCCTTTAGGATGCATATGTGAGTCATTTTCCAATAGCTCATTCTCCAGTCATTGTCATTTCTATGCTTGTGTTTTCAATCTTGCACTTCAGTGTGATGTAAATGCTTGGTAGTGTGCAGCAAATTCTTAGTTGTGTGTACTCAATGAATGGTGTGTGTTGTCATCTGAAAATATGGCTGTGTTCCAAATGAAAACACAAATGAGTTCCATTTTGTGAACACAGTGAAGTGATTTGATGGCAAAGAGTCATCTTGGGAAGGGAGTGTCAGGTTTAGCATTTTGTGTGTGCAGTTTTGAGAAATGCGTGTTAACAATCATGAAAAAGTTCTCATACACATAAAGTAACTATGACATCACGGACAGACGTCAGTGACTTTATGTACTACAGTGTTACCTCTCCCCTCATCCGTGATATTATGATGTCACCCTTTGCCCCTCTCTGATTGGCTACAGGCATACACGGCAGACAGACAGACAGACAGACAGACAGACAGACAGACAGACAGACAGACAGACAGACAGACAGACAGACAGACAGAGATTTGGCTAATTTATAGATAGATGAGCACAGAGATCCGTACCAATACATTTTGGCTATCCATACAAGATAGGGGGAGAAGTTCAGTCACCCGAGAGGGACTTGGAGTAGAACCGCTGCTCCTACACTTGGAAAGGAGTCAGCTTACAGCAGGGACAAGCTGGGCCCCTGATTCAGCCCGGGAAAAAGAGTTGTAGAGGCCCTCATTGCGCGCCATAGAGAGAGATCTCTCTCTATAGCGCTGCTGCTACTCAAAGATTTGCCATTTCAGATCATGACAAGTGACAAGCCAGTGGGCCAATTACATGAGTTATATTTCGTCATTGTCGGTGTATGTCCAAAACCATTTTAAAAATGATTTAAACTAGTGAAAACAGCCGATCTACAAGCACACAACGCCTCGCACCGCGAGGCGTTGTGTGCTTGTAGATCTGCTGTTTCCACTAGTTTTGTGTGACAGCCTTGTACGACAGCCTTGTAAAGCAGGGCTTTGCTTTGTGAAAAAAATTACACATTTGAAACTTGGAGGTTTTCTGCCCGACAGTGACGATTTACTTTGTTGGCCGCCCAGCCCCCAAAATGGAACCAAGGCCGACATTTGATTTTTATTTGAATGAACCGGCCGTTCGGGAGTTGTCCCGCTTTTCCCATTGGCCAGCACGTCCCTGGCTTACAGTAGGTGGTTCGGGCATCTGGTACGGATGCCCCCCTAGCGCCTTCCTGGGAAGGTCCTCGATGCACGTCCCACTGGGAGGAGACCCCGTGGCAGACCAAAGACCAGATGGAAGGATTATATCTCCAAACTGGCCTGGGAACGCCTCGGTATACTCCCTGAGGGAGTGGAGGAAGTTGTTCGGGATAAGGAAATCTGGACGTCTCAGTTGGAACTGTTACCCCCCGCGACCCGATTCCGGTTGAAGATGGATGGATGGATGGATGGATGGAGACCCGTATTAATACACACAAAGCGAAATGTAGGAGCGGTTTGCACCGCTCAAAAATGAAGCTTTCTGAGCTCTGTGGAAATGTTCAATCGAAGCAACAAAGTGAATTCAGCTTAGCCATAGTTTGAAGTTTTGACTTCCGATCAGAACTAATAGTATAGTAATATACTCCGTGGCTCTGATTAGTGACGAAAACAAGGATAAAGCTAGTCGAGGTCTAAATAAACATGGTCCCGTATTTCAAGTTTACTAAGCCCCTTTTCACTGAGATTAACACATTTAGAACGGGTACACATTATTGTGTATCATTATTTTATGCTTTAACTATTGAAAAACAGCAGATATACAAGCTCACAGCGCGGCACCGAGTGCCGCGCTGCGAGCTTGTAGATCTGCTATTTTTGAAAAATCGTGAACATTTGAATTTTGACCCGATTCTATAAGTGTCTTTTGAATCCTTCTAAGGTTTTTTTTAAAAAACCTATGTTTCTATGTCAGCAATCTGGCCAGCCATCGTCAAAGAAAAGGTCCTTTTCACTTGAACTGGAGCTTAGTTAGTTCTTGAGAGACTACTATGTCAGTGGTTCTCAAACCTTTTCATGTGAAGGACGCCTAAAATGATATGTGTTTGGCCACAGACCCCCATCTCAAAATATTTAGTTCCAGGGACCACCCAGAAGCAAGATTTGAGTTACAAACGTTCGCTTTGAAAATACATTGTATTCAAAGATTTGCACACATTTTCACAACTTTTTCCAAAAAATAGCAGATCTACAAGCTCGCAGCACTGTGAGCTTGTATATCTGCTATTTTTCAATAGTTAAAGCATTCAATAATTCTAGGCCTAAATGGGTTTTAAGGGATCGGTCAGGCAGTTCTCCATTGTTCAGCGGGGAAAAGAAACTCATTTGCTCTGAACGAGGGATGTCTTTCGAGCATAAATCACTTCCCCTAATCCCCTTGCTAATGTCGCATCACGCAAACTGTCCCACATTTAAACAGCGCACGATGGAAAACAAGTGTGTAAACAGCCTCTTCCACAGAAGAAAAGGCTTTTGTCTTCGATTCGGAGGCTGAAGTTAGATAGATAGACCTCTACGTGTCCCATGAGAGACATTCAGCTGTCATACAGTACAAGCCCGCAGCAACATGCGCAGGACAGAATGGGGGTAGAGAGAGAGAGATGCATTTCAAGAATATCATCGGTGTCGGGTGTAAACCTTGTATGTCCAATTCCAAAACCGTTCGTTTTGTATTTATAATTGCAACAATGATCTAAACCAGTGGTTCTCAACCTGTGGGTCCCAAAATTATTTTGGGGGGGGGTCCCCAGATGATTAGCTTAATGTGAAACAATTCAACAGTAAACAAACCGACATAACGTTTAAGTGTATAGAGGGTATCTGCACATTTCAAAAGTGACAATTTGAGGACCTTTTAGTACCTCTAAAATGACAAATTAAACATTGGCCAAATGATCAAAAATTAGGTAGAAATTTTGAAAATTGTCGATCTACATGTTCACAACGCCTCGCGTTCCGAGGCGTTGTGAACATGTAGATCTGCTATTTTCACAATAGAACTGTGTTACACAAAATGTAATGGCTCAACTCTTAGTGCTTGTCAGGGTGGTTGTCATCCCCAGTTAAAATATAATTATTTTGGGGGTCACAGCCTGAAAAGGTTGAGAACCACTGATCTAAACTATTGAAAATAGCCGATCAACAAGCACACAACGTTGTGTGCTTGTAGATCTGCTGTTTTTAGCTTTGTGTCTTGTATGGTGAAGCAGGGCTTTAATTTACAAAAAAAACTTAAACAACTTGAAACTTGGAGATACAAGGTTTCTGCCCGGCGATATAATAAATAAATGAATATAAACAGGGTTGTACCTGTTTTCACATTAGCTGACATGTTGGTTAATAGTACTTCTCGTACATGAGTAGAGCATTATCTGGCGCACAGCAGCGCACAATTCTCCCGCGTGAATCAAAACAGCATCCCGGTTTTCACAATGGAACAAGGCTGGGGGGAGCGCTTGTTTTCGGTGGAGATGACGGAGGCACGCCGGCGTTATATTGTAAACACAATCTGATCTAGCAATCATGACATAGGCTATTTATTATAATCACTAATTCACTATGACGTGTCTTTAATTATAATTAAAGTAAAAATAGTCAAATAACAAACAATGACAAATTGTTCTGCCCACAACCTTATCAAACCAAAATGCCTAAACTACTGTAAATGTAGGCCTATTATAACTATGATAATGGTTCTTAATAGAGTTTTTCAAAATAGTGTACTGCAGTGGACGGGTTAAAACGACATTAAATAGCCCTTATCAGATTTATCAGAAGAAATTAATATGGATGGGATCTATTTAGAGCAGGTTGACCGCATTGAGTTCAATGGTATGACATGGCATATCTCGTTCTATATAGTATTGTCATGCACGACCACATTTATATAAATGAAGCGTCAGCGTTAGTTTATGCAGGACATGGGAGTCAAGTCGCCGCCCAGTCGCCGCCCAGTCGCCGTCAGATGTCAGTCAGCTCTGTTTTCATTCCTCACTCTCATATCAGCTGGTCATTACGTCACACTGTCATACTCCAATCAAAGCGCTCACTCAGTAAGAAGGCTCTTTAAATACGGCTCGCTTTCTCTGCCTATGCTTGGTTATGAAGCTTTAGAACCATTCGCTAGCTGCTGCCCTCCTCCACCCCAGCCTCCACCTTGCACGATCAGTCTGGCTAAGCTCAATACTCTGATTTAGTTGACTGTCTGATAGTAGTAAGATATGAGCAAATTTCATTCTGAATGAAGATTAGAATGCCTACTTTCACCTGCAAGATTATGCAATGAAAGGCAAAACCCGATGATTTTTGGGATAGACACCACGGACATGAAAATAACCACCCGGAAATGTTTGGGATAGGCACCAAATGAGTTAAGTTCATATCATGTATTGTGAAGCTCAAATTCTGTGACTTGTCTAAATGTCATGTCATGTATTGATATTGTTCTGCTATTGTCTCCCTATGGGGGGTATTGCTTAGCGTTCCCTGATTTTGCTTCTCCAAACGTGGAGCCCTTCAAACGCCAAGATTAACTGTATTCCATTTATGCATTAAATGGTTAATCTACTTGACGTGAATGTTTCTGACTAAATAGGCATAATTATAGCATGCTTATAATAGGATCTTATAATAGTAACAACGATTAACACGTCTTTCCACACCTTTCCACTTAAGCCTTAGTTCCACACCATGAAAGTCATCCACCCAGGGGAGGCAGGCTGACATTTAGCTCTTTGTCTGCAACGTGTCCCCAATCGCTATTCCCCTGACAACGATGCCTGTTAAAAATACATGCAAACTTTTTGCAAACTTATGAATTTCCAAAGCAAAGTGACTTGAAGATAAAAGACTATTGGAAGATCAAAGCACAATGTGCTGTTTCTTCATTAAGAATAAGCTTGTAGTGTTATCGAGATGTCAGAACATGTAGGCTGAATTCACAGTTTTCTTTGATTGGAAAACAAACACCATTAGAGCAAAGCGTACCCTATCAACGCTGCTGCAGAAACCTTGTATCTCCTTATTTCATATCTTTGTGTTTTCTTTTTGTTTTATTATCTATTTAAATGATTGCCATACTTTATTTTATTATGTTACTATGTTGAAAATCTTTTTTTTTATATATGTTTGCCCAAAATAGTGTCTGTCTGTGGGGTTTTTAAATTATTAAACAATGAAGAGTACTAACAAGAGCTTGTAACCAATGAACTACATCAGATCCACTGGAACACTGGTTCTTTGTTCCCATCTTCTGAAAGCTGACGTTTTGAAAATACATGGTTTCTTGCCCGACAGGCGACAGCATTGATATGCAATATGTCTGCCAAAACTGCAGTTTAACACTTCTGTTGCCAACCCCGAGTTTCCCGAGTTTGTATAGGTACCCTACCTGTGCCAACCCAGAGTTTCCCGAGTTTGTGCCGTTTTTGAAGAAAAAATAAATGTAATAGGCATGATCACGATCGCGAAATTGCATGTTTAACCCCCATACCAACCCATTCTTTCAAACATGGCAGCCATGTTTGTTTACATCTGAAGAAAACACAATGGCTGTTATATCATGAAAGCTGTGAACAGCGTGCACACACGTGGTGCATGATCTAGGCATGGGCGTGCACGATGCGTGCACTATGACTTACATGGAAGTCTATGGAGACCGTGGCATCTTGGACCTTCAAAGAGATTTAATTGATTGCAACTTAAGAACGCATGCCCTGCCTATAGGATTAGCTCTGATATCACTGTGCAGGATATTATTGTCTATAGGAACTGGCTGTCTGTAACATGTCATGGAGTGACCTTACCTTTCATACCAAAATAAACACTGCAGGGCACACTGTGTGGATTTTATCGACAGCTCCTCGCTGTATGATGTCCTCTCCGCTACAGCGGCTCCGAGAGGAAAACAAACAAATACAGTCGGGGCCGTGCGTGTAATGTGGAGTGTGTGTGTGTGTTTGTGTGTGTGTGTGTGTGTGTGCGTGCGTGCGTGCGTGCGTGCGTGCGTGCGTGCGTGCGTGCGTGCGTGCGTGCGTGCGTGCGTGCGTGCATGCGCGCGTGCGTGCGTGCATGTGTGTGTGTGTGTGTGTGTGCAAGGGCGTCACAAGGGGGGGGGGGGGGGGGAGTGGGACTGAGTTACTAGGGCCCAAGGTGGGGGGGGGGCCCTAGTAACTTTAGCTATTGAAAAATAGCAGATCTACAAGCTCACAGCGCGGCACCGAGTGCCGCGCTGCGAGCTTGTAGATCTGCTATTTTTGAAAAGTCGTGAAAATGTGTGAAACTCTTTGAATATATGTGTTTTTTTAAAGGAAAACTTTGTTTCATATTTCATATTCATATTTTAGATTGTAATTAGAGAAAAGAAAAAGTGAGTGTTAAAATGTTTTCATTTGCTTCATTCTATCATTTTAGCACGTTTACCGTGCTAAAATGTGGGGCATGGTGTATGCATGGGGGCATGCGTACAAGTGGCTAAATATGTATTTTAAAAATAATTTTAACACTCATCAATCAATCAATCTAAAATATGAACCCTTGTTGTAAAAAACTAAAGTTGTCCTTTAAGCGAATATTTGTAACTCAAATTTTGCTTCTGGGGGGTCCCTGGAACTTAATATTTTGAGATGGGGGTCCGTGGCCAAATACATCTCATCTTGGGGGTCCTTGACATGAAAAAGTTTGAGCACCACTCTCATGGAAACATAGGTTTCTTGCACACATTTTCACGATTTTTCAAAAATAGCAGATATACAAGCGCGAGCTTGTATATCTGCTATTTTTCAATAGCTAACATTCATGGGGGGCCCGCACTGAATCCTTGCACCCTGGGCCCATAATTTGGTGTGACGCCCCTGTGTGTGTGTGTGGCATGTGTGGCTACCTGGCTACATGTGCGTGTGCTCATTTGCGTAATAACATCCATGTGAGTGTGCAAATGAGCCTGTTGGTGTGTGTGCCGCCTCTGCCTGTGCCTTATAACAGTGGTTCCCAAACTTCTTAGCCTGTGGCCCAAAAGAGAGATGATAGACGTTTGCCCGGGACCCAAACTATAGTGAAAACAGCAGATCTACAAGCTCACAACGTGTTGCTTCGCGCCACGTTGTGAGCTTTTAGATTGTCTATTTTCACTACTCCTTAGACATTTGTTTTCTAATTTATTTAACTTGAATTTCTTCTCAGATTTTTTCTTTTCTTTTATTAAAAAAAAATAAACACGTGTAGATCTTCCGTTTAGTGGAGTGGTTCTCAACCTTTTCAGGCCACGACCCCCAATATAATCATATTTTAACTGGGGACCCCCCATCCTGATGAGCACTAAGAGTTGAGGCATTACATTTTGTGTAACGCGGTTCTATTGTGAAAATAGCAGATCTACATGCTCACAACGCCTCGCAACGCAATGTCTATAATCTGCCTATAATATTTGACAATTTGGCCAATGTTTAATTTGTCAATTTAGAAGTATTAGAAAGTCCTTAAATTGTCACTTAAGAAATGTGCAGATACCCTCTGTACACTTAAACTTTATGTTGGTTTGATTACTGTTGAGTGAGAAAACAATGTTGCACATTACATCAATCATCTGGGGACCCCCCCAAAATAATTTGGGAGAACCGCTGATTTAGCGTAACAGGACTATAAGGCTTATATAGCCCTGTTACACTAATTGGACGTTCCACGAGCTATTTTGGGTGCGCGGCACTGGTACACATCCAAGTACAAATCAAGCCATAGTTGGTCCCAGGGACGTGCTGGCCATTGGGAAAAGCGGGACAACTCCCGAACGGCCGGTTCATTCCCGGCCGGTCCAGGACGACCATTAGGAAAAAAATTAAAATAAAATGTCAGCCTTCGTTCCATTTTAGGGGCTGGGCGGCCAACAAAGTAAATCGTCACTGTCGGGAAGAAACCTCGTATCTCCAAGTTTCAAATTTGTACATTTGTTCGCAGAGCAAAGCCCTGCTTCATCATACAAGGCTGTCGCACAAAAGTAGTGAAAACAGCCGATCTACAAGCACACAAACGCCTCGCGGTGCGAGGCGTTGTGTGCTTGTAGATCGGCTGTTTTCACTAGTTTAAATCATTTTTAAAATGGTTTTGGACGTACAAGGTTTCCACCCGACAACGACGAAATATAACTCATGTAATGGGGCTGTTAAGTCTGACATCATTTTGTAGGCAGAGGAGAACTTTTGCCCCCCAAAAAAGCGAATCTTTTTACTATTTTTACTATTTACTAATTTTTCTTCTCTTTGTTGTTGAAAGGAAAGTGGTAGAATTATACTTTAGTCGTTATTTTTGTCTCGGATCTGTTGAAATAGCGAGGGACAGATATTGACAATAAATCTGCTTGGAGGTCTGACTACAAAATGATGTCACGGCTTAAAAGCCCCATATTGGCCCACTGGCTTGTCACTTGTCATGATCTGAAATGGCAAATCTTTGAGTAGCAGCAGCGCTATAGAGAGAGATCTCTCTCTACAGAGAGAGATCTCTCTCTATAGCGCGCAATGAGGGCCTCTCCAACTCTTTTCCCAGGCTGAATCAGGGGTCCAGCACGTCCCTGCCACGAGCTATTTTGGGTGCGCGGCACTGGTGCACATCCAAGTACAAATCAAGCCATAGTTGGTCCTGGAGGAGCACATTGTTTCCAGAGGACCCAGCGTGGGTTGGCAACATCTGCTTTGAGAGAGTGATCCATCTCCTCTGAGCTGCCATATAACAAGACATGAGGGATTTCACTCAATGAGTATCCAGCATGGAGGGCTCCATCACACAACGTTCCATCTCACAAGAGGGCCTCGTCCAGGTTGTCCTTTTCACAACTGACAGCCCAGTTGAGTCATCAAAAAGATATTGATAAAAGCTTATTTTTCTTTTAAATATCTATATCAGTGAATTTTTTTATTGAAATTTAGAAAGTGCCAACAAAGATTCATTATAAATTTGCAAAAAAAATATAAACATTCATTATTAGGACATTCACGAATAGTGATTTTTAGTATTCGAGTTATTCGACCTCAAAGTATTCGAATAGTCGTTTGACTATTCGAAAGGATTGGCCAAACTGTCAAATATTAAGTAAGCAAGAGGCAAAAATTGTGAAAATAGACGATCTACATGCTCACAGAGGCGTTGTGAGCATGTAGATCTGCTATTTTCACAATATTTATCTATCTAGCCAAGCTTTATAAATTTTATATTTTCTAAAGAGAAAACTATAAAAAAATAAAAATAAGCGAATATTTGACTTCGGTGAACAACGTCGAATAGTGACTTTGATATTCGAATATTCGAATATTTGGTGGATGCCCTAATCATTATGTCAATTACAGTAAACATAGGTGCCAAGTAAAAATGTCTATTGTATTGCTGTATATCTGCTATTTTCACTATATTTGAAATAGTGTTTTAGTAGTTCATTCATGTGCATTTTTTTCCGTTCATAGAAATATAGTGGAGTCAAAGGTACTATTATGCCTTTAAAATGTAGTGGAGCGAAAACCAAACATACTAAATCATAAATAAGTATAAATGTACTTTGTTATTGTCCACCACTGTTTACTGTTTTGAACAGCCATTGATTGCATCTAATGTTATGGTCAATGTCTGTAGCTTTGTGAACAGCATACCAGCCTGGTTCACACAGTGTAACCCAGGCAACTAAGCAAGTGCGGAGAGAGAGAAAAATAAGCTTTCATCCCTTCCTTGAGTAAAAGACAGTTTTAAATGCCCCTGGCCTTTTTCCAAGCCCCTCGCCTCAAGCCTAGTGTCTAACAAGCATGATGCTTTGAGGATTGACTGGTGATGCAACCCCAAATTTACAAGCTGATTACTATGCAGGCGTGGAGCTATAAGTCAAGTACAGAGGCGAGCGAGCCGAACAAAAATGGGCTCCTTATTTTTTACCAATATTATTTTCAGAGACCATGGACATGCACGTGCATGTGTGTGCATGTAAACCTGAGTGTGTGTGTGTGTGTGTGTGTGTGTGTGTGTGTGTGTGTGTGTGTGTGTGTGTGTGTGTGTGTGTGTGTGTGTATGTGCACGTGTAAACACACATGTGTTAACGTATGGTTGTGCAAGGGGGTGTGCTTGTTTAATGGGAATCCGCCGAACTTTGATGTAATTGATAAAAGAAGCTGTTCCCCTAATCCTAATGGCACAATTCCTTATGATCCTTTATGCACAGACTTGAAGGGGATGAAAGAAACAAAGTTTTGCCCTGGGCAATAAAGAAAATGTATTAGAAATGAGTTTGCCTTGAACGACATATTTAACAGGGTAAAAATTCCTCCCGAAAAAAAGGAGCAAATAAGATAGGCCTACTGTACATACATTTAAATTGATAAGCTTGGCATTGCTTACACTTCATAGACTATTTTCAATGCTCAGAAGTAGAACGACTGAACGACTAACTAAACGATCTGTTGTTCACTATATGGCCAAACCGAATTTAAACAGAATTCACTCAGACAGCTTTTCTCGGTGTCTGACCCTAATGAGCAGCTTCTCAAAGTAAACGTCACTCTGGGTCTGTGGCCCGGCACATCATTTGTCACACTGTACATAAGAAGGCTCAGTTGTCATCCCCCACTGAAGAATGCATGCAGCGGCGTCACTTGGGTATGGCAGGGGTATGCAGTTGTCATACCCAGGGAATGTCTCTTTGTCTATTTGTGCTGGTTATTATGTTGTTAAATTACAGTAAAATAACTACAAATGCAAATTACAAAATGGTCACTTTAACAAGGTATTCTCCACACTTGTATTCTCCCCATCTTGATAAAATGGTATATTCCCAAGTTCCGCAGGTCAGCTGCACAGGTGCAAAGCATTATCGTTAATTGTGGCACGTTTACTAACATGCCAAGTTTAGCTGCACTTGAACAACCGTTCCAGGCTGCCACATCCAGCCCAAGAAACCGTAGAAACGGGGGGAAAAATAAAATGTACTTCTTAAAATATATGTATCATGCCTGTTGCTATAAGGTATGGCAACATGACTGGTGCTTCGCGCGCGTGCAAGCCACCAGTCATGTTGCCATACCTTAGCTTTTTCTGAACTGACGCCACTGAATGCATGTTGGTTTAATAAATATATAAATTAGCATAATTCGGCTGGAAGCTCTGCATGTGGTGACTTTTCATCGCCCACATCACCGTCACAACCCACACAGGCCACATGTCAGACGAAAGCTGATCCGGACTGGCGATGACGTTGCACTGCGGCAGTGCAACTGTCAGCCCTCCAATTAACACCAGTTTAAAGAAAAACAGGTGTTGCTTCACAGCAATAGCAAAAGAAGAAGAATAATGTTAAGGGATGAGCTCAACTGAAGACACATTTGTGTGATCTCATGGAATATTCCATTTAGTCAGGGGATATCTTCAGACCTGTCAAATCCTGGAATACATTCCTTACCAAAACATTTCTTCACCAATGTGTTTGTAAAGGTGTCTAGTAACACATCTCACAAAGACTAAAATTCAGTTCCCCTAGGAGAATCTGTTACAGCTGATTACAGTTTAGTGATGGGCAATCCCGTTCATTTCAGTGATCGGATCATTTCGTTCACGTTCACGGTAAAGATCCGTTCAAAAGATTCGTTCAAATGATTCGTTCATAGCGTGATTGTCCCGTGAAAAACACAATCGCGGGAGCGTTTTTATTACATCGCGAGTACAGCCCGCCGTCGCGTCCTGTCTGCCGGCCGGGGCTTTTAGGGGGAGGGGCGGGGGTGTGAACGAAAGTGTGAACGACCCATTTCAGGGATTTGAACGAATCGTTCACGAGTCATGCTAATGATTCGAATCTTATGAACGAATCACTCATGAACGACACATCACTATTACAGTTGGAGTCCCATTAAATTAACTATACAGGATAAAACACACCAAAAATAAATATGCTTTAAGTAGCATGTGAGGGGTCAAACTAGGGTTTTGTAATGATTCTGAATCCATTGCAAGCATTTGTTGCAGCACAAAAAACATTCCTTGGGCTAAAAACAGCCCGATACAATTATGGTTTAGTGATGAGTCATCACTTTTCACAGTTTTGTGGGAGCCGCCTTTACCCCAAGGCATGTTTTCCGTGCAAAACAAATGCTTGCAATGGATTCAGAATCATTAAAAACCCCTAGTTTGATCCCTCACATGCTACTTAAATCATATTTATTTTGCTGTGTTTTATCCTCTAAACTTTATCCTCCAACTTTCATCAGCTGTTACGGATTCTCCTATAGGGAAACTGAATTTCAGTCTTTGTGAGATGTGTTACTAGACACCTTTACAAACACATTGGTGAAGAAATGTTTTGACAAGGAATTTATTCCAGGACTTTTTAAGATATCGCCTGACTAATTCTCTTCTGACTGAGTTGTGTTAAAGCACAGAAGTTTGGACTAAAAATACAGAGGAGAGTTTGTAATTATCTCACAAGTGTGCTTGGTAAGGTGCAGTTCAGTTGAAAAACAACCCCAAAAAAACATAAAAGGTTTCAAAAACTATTTCATAGGCTACTTTTAATTTAACACGAATAAAGAAGAAAGACATGCCTTCCTTAAACATAATAGCATGCAGAGCATTTATGGGTTATAAATTGAACAAACCTGTTCATAAGGGAAAATGAAACCCATACACAGTGGTGTAAAGTAACTAAGTAGCTTTACTTAAGTAACATTTTTAGGTATTTGTACTTTACTTGAGTATTTCCAATTTCCAATATTTTTACTTCTACTCCACTACATCTCAGATCCAAATATTGTACTAGTTACTAGTTACTTATATGATATAATATATGATACAGATATGCATTATACTATTATAAAACATACATTATTGACTTTATTTTACACCTGGGCTATTTTTAAACATTTTGTACTTTAATTTAAATAATAATTTGTACATTGATTACTTTAAGTACATACAGTTTGATGCCAATACTTCCGTAATTCAAGTACATTTTGAATTCCAGACTTTTACTTGTAACAGAGTAATTTTCTACATTGCAGTATTGATACTTTTACTTAAAGGAGTCAACTTTTTCTTGAAAAACGGACACTAAAATAAAATAATGTTTCCTAAACATTTTATAAAAAAAAAGATTAAGCTTCTTATGTGTTATACAAAAGAATAGAAGAGGGATGTAAACAAAGTCAGCCTGACAATGGCCAAAACGATTATTTTATCATTATTTTACGCTTTTTGTGGTCATTTTTGAATAGAAACACATATATGAAGCTTAATCTTTTTTATAACATATTTTCGACATTATTTTTTTTAGCGTCCGTTTTTCAAGAAAAGGTTGACTATAGCTTCTTTAAGTAAAGGAATGTAGTACATTTTCCAACACTGAAAGAAACCCATACAAAAGGGACTGGTTGTCGTTTTGACTCGAGCAGAGTGATTCCATTCAGTAAGGGATTGAGTGTGACAGGCCTGGGTGAAATAGGGTGCTGCTTCCCTCAGAGGTGATCTATAGTTTGTCAGCACCAGTCAGGCTGGAATGGGAGTCCATTCGTCTGCTCATGGCTTATTGAAGAGGGTGGGTTGGTTTTGAATGCTTCAAGCCCAGAGGTGCTTCCAGAGGCTCTGTTGGATTGAGCCTATTTATCTTCCTCTTTTATCATTTGAGTATACACTTTTAGATTAACAGCATATGACGATATGGCTTTTCTCATCATGAAGAATTTACCAACAGCTACTGTAGCTACTGCTACAATTTCTGAGCAAGATGAAATGAATGGATGCAATGAACATGGCTTACACTGGCATCTAATATCAACAAGAGGCTGCCACAAAACTGATGTGCAGGGTATCACCTAAGCATGCCTCTCAAAGGTGATTCCATATGGATACACTTTTAGAGAGAAATACTGTCTGGCCAAAACCTCTTAACTCCATTCATGAGGTTTTAGATTTGTTGGCATAAATCAGGGCTATTGAACACCCTTTACAGCTGAGTGTTGGTTAAAATAATACTGAACCAATAGAAAGTAGTAAAAAGTGCTTGGGTCAAAACCTCCTAGTGACAATTGCCTATGTAATCCTGGACGCTACACTCCCTCTGCCAACCTGGGGAGACAACGGACTGACCTCATGCTTCCTTCAATGCATGAGTAGTCCAAGTTGTTTCTTTTCACCTGACAAGGGGGATTTTCCCCGGGATGGACTTAGCGGGTGGAAGGAACACGTTATTCCAACCGGTTCCTTTCCCCTCCATCAAGCGTCCCGGCTGGCCAGGGGGAGGCATTATTGAGACCAGGATTACTGCATGTTTTTGTGAGGGTATCAACCCTAGGAGACAC
The DNA here is from genome assembly GCF_963921795.1 of Nannobrachium achirus. Lineage (NCBI taxonomy): Eukaryota > Metazoa > Chordata > Actinopteri > Myctophiformes > Myctophidae > Nannobrachium > Nannobrachium achirus. Next base: position 2,004,043 of record NC_137824.1, read on the forward strand.
AGGGAGAACATGCAAACTCCGCACAGAAAGGCCCTATCGCCAACCCGAACTAGGGTGTGGGCGCTGATGACGCAGAAGGAGAAACACGCCCCCAGCACCTACAGTGTCCCCCGGCGGGAATCGAACCCAGGACCTTCTAGCTGTGAGGCGAAGTGCTAACCACTGCGCCAGCCGACTGCCAACTCCACCCGATTGGCCCTCTCTTTTTTTCATAAATATGTGCTATTGAACACCCTTTACGTCTGTGTGTTGGTTAAAATAATATTGAACCAATGAAAAGTTGTAAAAAGCCCTTCGGTCAAAACCTCCTAACTCCACTTGAGCTCATTTTCCTGAAAATGAACATTTTGGAGTTGGGAGGTTTCGGCCCGACAGCAGAGATATTATAGTTTTTAATACACACGAAAACTATAACATTATGGATATCTGAACAACAAACAAATGTGCATATCTATTCTAAACACAATGTCATGGTTTTATGTAGTTATGTAGCCCAGGGGTCTTCAACAGGGGGTCCGGGACCCCTAGGGGGTCCTCAAGAGTTACTACAGGGGGACCTCCAAAATCCAAATCTTAGTGTGATAGAGATTAACCACTTGAACTCTAGTGTCCATATTCCAAAAATAGCAGATCTACAAGTGTCCATATTCCAAAAATAGCAGATCTACAAGTGTCCATATTCCAAAAATAGCAGATCTACAAGCTCACAACGCCTCGCGCTGCGAGGCGTTGTGAGCTTATAGATTGGCTATTTTCGGCAAAGATGTTTGGTTTAGAGGGGAAAAAGAGCACACTAAGTACAGAGTGAAAGGTCAAGTTTATTATGTATTGACGGTTCAAGTGGTTAAATATCTGAAAACACAATTTGACATGGATCCAAAATACACTGATGATTGCGCTGTCAAACGATGAAACTATATGGAATCTATGAACAGGTTGTGGGGGTCCCTGCTGCTTCATCTCTCTCTCAACTAAGGGGTCCTTGGCCTGAAAACGTTGAAGACCCCTGATGTAGCCTACCAGTAATAATAGAGTTCATGACGTCACTAGTTCATCCCCTGGGTCAGGTTATGTTTCCCTATTCTGAATTCCCATAGACGTATTTGATATCATGTGAGAACTGCGGTCCAAAAATAAACAAACTGTCCTGGCGATATTGTCAGGGAGGTGGCTCTGTATCGTTTACTATAATCAGTCATTCATATTTTATACAGTCAGTATCTGGCGATTTTTTTTTAACGTTAGCGGGCTCATTTGTTTATTTTTGGAACACAGTTCTTATATGCTACGCTATTAACACATGGGTGACTAACCGGTCATTTTGACCGATTTTGAGATCGCAAAGTGCAATAACTCTCCCTGTGAAGGTCTCAGAAATGTCCCCTTTCATGACTTTTCCTAAATACTCTGTTCTCGTTTTTTTTACCCCCTTCTGAAAGATTTCCTAATAATGAAATAATATACATTTATACCACTCTGACTGCATTTATCAGTCAAATTGACAGGTACATTCTCTCCCTGCCCAGGAGAGCTCCCCTGCTGCCAGCGGGGTTCCCTGAAGGAGGCACTGCCTGCTCCACCTTGTGCCCAAAAACGAGCGCTCCTGTTCTCAATCTAACTAAATCTCAAATTAATTGTGACACACACACACACACACACACACACACACACACACACACACACACACACACACACACACAGTATATATATATACCCCCGTATTTTCCGGACTATAAGGCGCACTTAAAAGCCTTTAATTTTCTCAAAAAACGACAGTGCGCCTTATAGTCCAGTGCGCCTTATATATGGATCATTCATTGACATTGACATTCCCTTTAGCACAGCTCCATCTGTTGGATGCATAACGCAACGGTAGCGTCTATTATGTGCGCCTTATAGTCAGGTGCGCCTTATATATGAAAACAGTTTGAAAATAGACCATTCATTGACAGTGCGCCTTATAGTCCAGAAAATACTGTATATATATATATATATATATATATATATATATATATATATATATATATATATATATATAGTATATATATATATATATATAGTATGTATATATATATATATATATATATATATATATATATACTGTATACACACACAGGCAATCGAAAAACCAATCAATCTGTCCGTACGTTTTAAAATCCCTCCGTGAAACCTTGAAAGTTGAACTACACTTCAACCATCTTCACTGTTTCCTACCACCTACATACACCTGTATACTTACTGTGCAATAGAATCTGACACCGTTCTTCAGTAGAATTGTCAGTGTCACACTGTTGAACTGCATGCCACGGTAACAGCTTGAACTAGTGAGTAACCGTTTATCGATTGTCAAATGAATAAATCCCACTCTACTTGCTTTGGCTGTTATAGGAATCCTTCCTTACCCATTCAGAACGGGTACACTATATTGTGTATCATTATTTTATGCTTTAACTATTGAAAAATAGCAGATATACACGCTCACAGGGCGGCACCGAGTGCCGCTCTGCAAGCTTGTAGATCTGCTATTTTTGGAAAAAAATTAGAATGTTGACCCGATTCTATACGTGTCTTTTGAATCCTTCTAAGGTTTTTTGAAAAACCCTATGTTTCTATGTCAGCAATCTGGCCAGCCATCGTCAAAGAAAAGGTCCTTTTCACTTTACTGGAGCTCAGTTAGTCTGTTCTTGAGAGACTACTATGTCAGTGGTTCTAAAACTTGTTCATGTGAAGGACCCCCAAAATGATATTTATTTGACCACGGACCCCCATCTCAAAATATTTAGTTCCAGGGACCACCCAGAAGCAAATTTAAGTTACAAACGTTCGCTCTGAAAACACATATATTCAAAGATTTGCCCACATTTTCACGACTTTTTCAAAAATAGCAGATCCACAAGCTCGCAGCGCTGCACTCTGTGCCGCACTGTGAGCTTGTATATCTGCTATTTTTCACTGGTGGTTAAAGCATTCAATAATTCTAGGCCTAAGTGGGTTAAGACCCACCCCACGTGCCCTAAGTTTAATCGTTGGCCCCTGTGCTGCACAGCACCACCAACTTCTGAAAGTAGTTCGAGATTTCATCTTAAAGAGTGGAATTTACTGCAGCGCCGTAAAAGCGAGCACTGCCAGAGAAGCACAATGCATGTTCAATAAAACAATATGAGATCATAAAGGCTGGGCAATAACGCATCTCGGAGGCAGATTAAATGAAAATCAGGGAACCAATAAGGCTTGTAATAATGTACTCTGACAGGGCTGGCTATAAAGCTCGACAGAAGCACCTACATCTATAGACTAGCTGTCATGTCCTTTTCTTAGAAAGAGACAAATCACCAATCGGCATGACACTTCATAACACAATGTTTAGATTACAGATTTGTTCAAAAACAGAGCATTCATAATAGCAAATATAATTGTCTATTCTTGTTTCTTTTACTTTCATTATTTTTATGTACTGTACTATTATTTTTATTATGTTTAATGTGATGTTTTGTACGTATGTGGGTTTGTATGTGGGGTGGGGTGGGGGGGATTGTATGTATGTTGTACGTGTACTGTGTACTTTTGTGAAAATTAAAAATAAAAACATTGTAATCATGTATCCTATACAACGATATGGATTAAAGGACAACTTTGTTTTTTTACAACAAGGGTTCATATTTTAGATTGTAATTAGGGAAAAGAAAAGGTGAGTTTTTAAAATGTTTTCATTTGCTTCGTTCTATCGTTTTATCACGTTTACCGACCTAAAATGTGGGGCATGCGTACGCATGGGGGCATGCGTACAAGTGTCTAAATATGTCTTTTTAGACACCATAAGCCAGCAGTTTCTTTATTGCTATTTACAGTAACACTACTAGCCCCCATAAGTCACATCCGAAAGGTTGCGTTGTATCTTGGTAATGGGCTTATTCTGTGTAAAATGACATATTTAGTACCTGTACGCATGCCCCCAGCAACTGAAATAAGAATCTCTAAAACAATAGAAAGAAGTAAATTAAATCATTTTAACACTCATCTTTTATATTCTTTAATTACAATCTAAAATATGAACCCTTAAAACCCGTAAAAAAACAAAGTTGTCCTTTAATGTGGTTGATTGTTCAGAATACCCACGGAATCCGTTCTTTTTTTTTTTTGTCCTACAGGAATACAAAATTATTGGAGCTATGATTAACTTTGAAGTCGAACATTTGGTCACAAACCCTCTAATGGTTGCCCTATTCCCTTTGTGCAAGGCCAAGAGAAACACGTCACCGAGCCATTGTGTTCAACCTTCGGATAAATGCAGCCTTTCTCCCTCTTCATCATTCCAAGCCCACAGGTGTTCAAAGCCTTCCGTTTGTTGCCATGGAGACTTTTTTTTTTGCTTTTACATTTGCTATTGTCACTTGTGTTTATGCTTGTCCATCACACTGAGCAAAAAAAACTCAGATGATATTCACTGCAAGACACTTGGAACACAGTTATGCGAGCTGATCGACACAAGGACATACATTGTCTGTTGTCACGTGACCCCCACTCTTTCAGATGGTAATTCAATAGCAAGGTGGAAAAGGAATGCTTTACTACTACTGTACTGTAGAATTATAAGCTGTTTAACCCATTTAGAACGGGTACACATTATTGTGTATCATTATTTTATGCTTTAACTATTGAAAAATAGCAGATATACAATGGGTTAGGGTTAGGGTTAGGGTTAGGGTTAGGGTTAGGGTTAACCGATTCTATAAGTGTCTTTTGAATCCTTCTAAGAACCTACCGGTATGTTTCTATGTCAGCAACCTGGCTAGTCATCATCAAAGGAAAGGTCCTTTTCACTTAACTGGAGCTCAGTTCTTGAGAGACTACTATGTCAGTGGTTCTCAAACCTTTTCATAAATTATATTTATTTGGCCACGGATCTCAAAATATTTAGTCCCAGGGACCACCCAAAAGCAAAATTTGAGTTGCAAACGTTCGCTTTGAAAATACATAATTATATTCAATGATTTGCACACATTTTCACGACTTTTTCAAAAATAGCAGATCTACAAGCTCGCAGTGCGGCACTCGGTGCCGTGCTGTGAGCTTGTATATCTGCTATTTTTCACTGGTTAAAGCATTCAATAATTCTAGGCCTAAATGGTTGGTTAAGAAGATGGCCCAATTTTAATTTGGTAGACATGATAACAAATGACTTAGAACGAGTTATTGGATTGCCATGGAGAGATTATAGTGAGTCTGTTGAACCTTCCGTTATTTACAAGATACATTGACCAGTGTAGACTGGAGAATTGTTTCTTAATTTCTTTTATCACAACTAATTATCATTTAAATGTTTTTTCAACAGCTGGCAAACAATTTCACCTGCCATTCCCATGAAACATGCATTACTTTACATTATCAATAATGCACTGTTGTTATGCCTATTAAGTCTTGCAGTGACCTAATTTTAGTCAGGAGCACTCACGTCAAAGTAGATTTAACTATTTATTACATAAATGGAATACAGTTAAAATTGGCGTTAAAGGGCTTGCCGTTCGGGCCTCTTTAACTTTAACTAAATAATTAAACCATTTTACAGTCAGTGACAGCGTGGCTGGTATTGTTTTTTTATGGATGTGTTTATACCATACATGGGCAACATGCGGCCCCCACCTTCACTTTATGCGGCCCACAGGTTAATATTGGAGTACTGATATGTTATTGATTTCAGCTGTTACAATTCCAAACATGGAAAAATTACCGTCTTTAATTACTTCAGTCTATATTAGTAGCTAAATGACTAGTATTAAAATGTTATTGTATTTTTTATGTCCAATGTATTATTTCAAAAGCATTTCAAATTTTAAAAAACAAAATAAGAAAAACAAAGTTACTTTTCGGGATTCCACTTCAACCAAATGCAAAAATAGCAGATCTACAAGCTCAAAACGCGTCGCCCTGCAGCGCGTTTTGAGCTTCTAGATCGGCTATTTTTGCTATGTAAATGCATTGTGGCCCTCTGGAGTGAGTGTGAAAATGTATTGGCCCTCTCTATCATCAAAGTGCCCACCCCTTGTTACAGTCATGGAATACTGGATCAATCAGCTAATTGATAATTGCTTTAATCAATCTGATTGGTTGAAATAGCTATCTACCCGTGCTTCAAATGAGCATGACAGCACACCTAATCAAAACATTAAAATTGCAACTAGTGTGAAGTGAGCGGTGCTATTCATGAGTTCATTTCATTAAGAGTCCCGCGAAGCTTGGCCAATGTGACCCTGGGCGTACAACAAACTTTGAGCGCCTTGTGCCAAGATGTAGGCCAGATGTGAACCAGATGTAGGCCACACTTCGTGTCCCAGACAAAGCCAGATGTTGGAACTTGTCTCCTTCCAGGAGCGCTCCTCAAAAATGAGCTGGGCAGAGCAGAGCAAAGTGGCTATTGCCTGGTTAATAAACCAGACTCTACCACGGGGTGGTGTTGTGCGGTCAGGTTTATTAACCAGGCTGAAGTGGCTAGGCTTGCAGTTTGCATGGGAAGTTTGCAGTAGTAGTAGTAGCTAAATCTGGCCTTTTCTTAATATGCTTTATTTTGATGGTAACTGTTGTATAATTGCATTATTACACTTCATCATGATTATTGGCACTTAAGTCATGCTTGTGGAATTCGGCTCAGCTTCGTTCCTGACCGCAACACTGGCGTGCCTCTAATCACGATAACGCACACCCTCTCATGTAATATTGCTTAATGATATCATGGGGAGAAGAACAATAACACTACAGTTATAGTTCTGCCAAGGAGCACAGGGATCAGACCATAGTTATGTCACTGTCGGGCACAAACCTAAACCTCGAATCTCCAAGTTTTAAATGTGTATGTTTTTTTTGGTTTTTTTTTGTAAAGTAAAGCCCTGCTTCATCATACAAGACTTTTGTACAAGACTCGCCAAAATAGCCGATTTTGACTTTCCCCCTGACAAGCTACGACATATTATATTCTATGAAACCCGGAATTTCCTGTCCGTACGTCAGTGGGTGGAACACCTCAATGTCTATAGCTGACCTGTTGTGGCATCACATTGTTGACTTAGACCAAGACAGCCTGTTCTGTTTGAGATTCCTGATGCCATCAATATTAAGCCCATATTTGGCAATGCCCATATATGGACATCTCAACCATGCAAGATGCTCTCATAAAGCTTTAGGTGTGTAGGTATCAGTAGGTGGAGATCTCTGACAAGACTATATAGCAAAGACTTTTACATTTATGTATGTTTTCCCATGTGTTCCCAGATTGGGCATTTAATATTGAAAATATTTGACCAGTCACAGCTTGGTGTCAGTCAGCGTGTAAATCTGCATCACTCAGGGTAGGAGGCTAGGAGCCATTAGCTCCCCCTCTTTACACCCTGGTCATTACACTGTACATACCAATTTGGCGTGGCGGCTATAGTGTGATCCCATTGCAAGATTGTGTCTAGTCTTGTATTTTTTGTACACCTAAAACCACAAATAATGAAAAGTTATACTCACTAGAGCCCTGCAATTGAGCCTGGGATCCTGTGAGACCCGAAACAAATCTCACGGGAGCGGGCAGTGTTTTTAAGCTGCTGGGGTGGGAATGGGCTGTCCAAACAAAGGGCTCAGTGGGAGGCAATCTGGGGCCGAAAGTGGAATGCATTCGAGTCTGGCATGAATAAACACTGTATTGGAATGATTGTGTCCTTTGTCAAATAATCGGTACAGGAAAGTAAAATAAATCAAATCACACATTGTTTCCAGATCCCTAGGTTTTCGATGTGCACACTATGTATTGGGTACTGTAAAAGTATGTTTCTGATTGGGCAGTAGGATGTGCTATCAGCGCGGGTGTACAAATGTCACAGAGGAGAACAGAAATTTTAAACGTTACTGACAGGTTATCTAAAGAGTAATGTATTTATTACTACTGAATCTGACCAGCAGTAAGCCCAGCTACTCTCTTGTCGATGGCACGAAGACACCAGTCATGTTGCCATACCTTAGCAACAGGCATGATACATTTATTTTAAGAAGTACATTTAATTTGTTCGCCCGTTTCTACGGTTTCTTGGGCTGGATATGGCAGCCTGGAATGGTTTTTCAAGTGCAGCTAAACTTGTCATGTTAGTAAACGTGCCACAATTAACAATAATGCATTGCACCTGTACAGCTGACCTGCAGAACCTGGGAATATACCATTTTGTCAAGATGGGGAGAATACAAGTGTGGTGTGGAGAATGTAATTATAATACCTTGTTAAATGTTGTAAAATTATGCATTTGTAGTTATTTTACTGTAATTCAACAACATAAGGAAATCTGGAGGTCTCAGTTGGAACTGTTACCCCCGCGATTCAGGATAAGCGGTTGAAGATGGATGGATGGATGGAATAACCAGAACAGATAGACAAAGAGACATTCATGGATTTATATTTAAAAGTAACTTTTATTTTATGGCAGCTGCATACCCCTGCCATACTCAATTGACGCCCCAGCTCCGTGGTGCTGAAATGGATCTCTCTCTCTCCCTCTCTCTCTCTCTCTCTCTCTCTCTCTCTCTCTCTCTCTCTCTCTCTCTCTCTCTCTCTCATGCTGTCTTTTTATTAGCATTTTGGACCCAATGAAAACATTGTGGGAGCAGGTACAGGGAAGCTGGTCATTCTAGACTAGAGGCTGGAGTGACTGGGACACCTTGACAAACTTTGCATTGGCAATTGTCACAATTCCTGGGACATCAATTCGGGCCTCCTTTCTTTGGAGTTTTGTAGCACATCAATCACTGATGTTGTTGGCGACTCTATAGCCTTTTCCTTTTTTCCCCCCTGTCTGTCTGTCTGATGGAGAGAACGTTGGCTGACATCATGATCCACGATCCAAACTGCCATGAGTTTAGCTCTTTTCCACACTTATCACTAAGTTAGATATTATACTGTAGGTACTATAATTTCATTTAAGCTTTCCATTGATCATTATGAGGTGCCCTGCAATATATATATATATATATATATATATATACCGGTATATATATACATATCATAATCATAATACCTTGTTAAAGTGACCATTTTGTTAAATTTTGCATTTGTAGTTATTTTACTGTAATTTAGCAACATAATAACCCGCATAGATAGACAAAGAGACATTCATGGATTCATATTTAGAACTAACTTTTATCTTCCCACCTGGACCCACGGTATGGCAGCTGCATACCCCTGCCATACCCAATTGACGCTCCTGCTTTGACATATTTCATTGGGTCCAAGACATACTGATGTGACATAAAATAAGGTTTTGCCATTGATTTTACCTGCATGACAAAGTAAATCATGTCATCTCTGACCTTTACTCTAGGACTTCTCCTCATTCGCAGTTGATGGCAGCAGCATCGTGTAAGATCGTTGCTAGTCGAGAAACGTGCATTTTACATGGTGTAGCATGAATGACACAGCAAGTCAAAGGACCATCTGAATATCGTTATGATGAGAGGAACACACCTTTAAGCATTTTACAAACAACATTTTCCTTCCCCGAACATTCATCATGATCATCATGTCTTCATCCTCAACTTTTTATTTTCCCTAGTTACTGAACGACTGTGTACAGGTATGTGTAGGGCCTATATAACTATAACATATCTCCCCTTTACAAAGGCTTCCTATAGGAAGAAAGGTATTGTTTGGCCTCATTCACCCGTTTCACCAGACCGTGTCATGCTGATGGCAGAGGCTGTATCAAGTATGTATATTATAAGTAGGTTTTACCAATAGAGGGTTTAAATGGTACCGGATATACAGCTCTGCAAATAAAAGGTGAATTGATCCCAGTGCATGACGGAGGACGATATCGATAATATATGAAAAAAAACGATAATATTGCTTATCGTCCCATCCCTGCACCATACACAATTAGCTGTTTGTTATTTTTTTTTTGTTTACAGCTCTCTGTCTCATAGTGCCAAATTAAATTCAGAACGGGTACACATTATTGTATATCATTATTCTATGCTTTAACTATTGACAAATAGCAGATATGCAGCTTGTAGATCTGCTATTTTTGAAAAATCATGAACGTTTGAATTTTCTATTGTTCACCGTTCTATTGTGAAAATAGCCGATCTACGAGGCGTTTTGAGCATATAGATTGGCTATTTCCACAATGTCTGAAAAAAAAAACGAGTTTTGTCAGTTTTTTACACAGGTTTCTACGGTTTCTTGGGCTGGATATGGCAGCCTGGAATGGTTGTTCAAGTGCAGCTAAACTTAGCATGTTAGTAAACATGCCACAATTAACAATAATGCATTGCACCTGTGCAGCTGACCTGCGGAACCTGGGATTATACCATTTTGGGAATATACCATTTTGTCAAGATGGGGAGAATACGAGTGTGGAGAATATAATGATAATACCTTAACTCTTTCTGTGCCAAATGCCAAAATGGCTCCAAGGTAGCTGTGCCACGGTTTTGTATGTTTTTCTTTACTATGCAATGAAAAAAAAATGTTTTTTTTTATAATTTTTGTTATAATAGTTGTTGTGATTCAGTGGCAAAAAGAATTTTGTCAATCAGACAAATGGTTCCAGAGATAGAGCTGTTTGAATCAAAAAAAGTGTCCATCCACTAGAATGAACACACATTTTCTCAATCAGCTAAACGAGGGAGCCAACACACTATACAAAAAACACAAAAGACGTCATGAGACGTCATTGGCACCCAGGGCTTTTGAAAAAACGTCATTGGCACAGAATGAGTTTTTAAAGTGACCATTTTGTTAAATTTTGCATTTGTAGTTATTTTACTGTAATTTAACAACATAATAACTAGGACAGATAGACAAAGAGACATTCATGGATTTATATTTAAAAGTAACTTTTATTTCCCCCCCTGGACCCAGGGTATGGCAGCTGCCCCTGGCCAAATGCAGAAGATACATGGGGGTTGATGTTGAGTTCATGTTGGCAAGCACTTCTTGTACATGTGAATGTTGTTATTCATGAAAATAAAATAAGAAAATCTTCACCAAATAAAGGTAAAGAGAGGTACAATAATTTTCACACATTCTTTTTGAAAATAAAAAAGAGTGTATGTTTTGAATTGATGCTGTGTATTTAGCTACTTTACCCAATATATGAATAGTGGATTTGTTCCACCAACACTTGATCTGAATCGTAACAATATCAATGCATATCTAAACATAACATTTCGCTTACAATAGTACCACTAACATATCTCCACATGAATGTACAAACAATTCATAATGAACTAGAAGCAGTGCTCTTCCAAGCACAGGTCTCCACCAGGCCAGGTGTTCTGGTGATGGTGCTATAATAGGCCAATGTAAAAAGTGTGGCATGTGTTCTTCATTATCCTTGTTCATATATATATATATATATATATATATATATTCTTTTTACATGTCATGTCCCCTTGTGGACATTTTGACCCATTTTTTTTCTTTCTTTTTTTTTAACACGTGTACAAACAATCATAAAAAATGAAAAAAAATTGTTCTTCGCCAATCTTAGACCTTTCATGGCAGTCGGACGCTGCATGCATAATTTGAGGCATTGTGTTCCAAAACTGTGTTTTGCTAAAGTCTACCTGCTGGTGGCGTTATAACAGACCAATATGAAAAGGTTAGCATTTGTTCCATGACGAAGTGGGAATTTGTGTGCCAAATCTAGTGGGAACGTTAGCGCCCAATTTCACCAAGATTGCACGCTGTGTTCATGATTTGAGGCATTTTGTTCAAAACGGAGCAATCCTGCAAACTTTGGAAGCCAATTGTAGCCAATCAAGATAGAATATGGAAAATCAGACAGATCCATGTTGATCACATGACTGTAGAGATACTGTCTACCGATTTGTAGGATTTGTGGACAAAATCTCTAAGAGCAGTGTACAGAATTGTGTTTTGCAAAAATCGGCCACTCGGTGGCGGTAGAACAGGGCCATTTGAAAAATGTGGAGCATAGGTTCTGAATTGGCATCCAGGGAGTGTGTGTGCTCATTTTGGCAGTGACCGGGCCAACCGCGCCGGGCGCACGCACGGACACGCACGCGGACGGACGGACGGAGGCGAAAACATACTCTCCCCCATGCCTTCAGCTGGTGGAGACAATAACCACAATTAAGCCTGGGCTACTGCTTCAGAACCACTCGGGGAAAGAGCTATAAAGTACTATTCAACTAATACCCAACAATTTTACTATTACACAAGTGACCTGCTGATTACTGTGCTGTCGGCATACGACAGCACTACTTACAAAGAATCTCATAGGCTAAAGCTGGCAATTATATCAGAGGCAGGAGGCAGACAATTGTGGTCTGAGTGGCTGGCCACAAGAATAAGTGGAGATAGACATCATTGCAACGTGTCCCCATTTAAATGTATAACTATAAAAGTAAGTCCATAACATTGCTATAATTCTTGGTGACCACTGACTAACTCTGACCCTTTAAAACAGATCCAGGAGGATTATGGGCCACAGTTATGAATCTGTAATAAAGCTGGGGGAAACAGCTGATACTGTGAATCTGTGATACATCACCGCACTTCCCCTTGCAACACATTCTCCATAGACTGGCGCCAAGCAGGCTGCGTCAATTGGGTATGGCAGGGGTATGCAGCTGCCATACCCTGGGTCCAGGGGGAAAATAAAAGTTACTTTTAAATATAAATCCATGAATGTCTCTTTGTCTATCTGTTCTGGTTATTATGTTGTTAAATTACAGTAGAATAACTACAAATGCAAAATTTTACAAAATGGTCACTTTAACATGGTGTTATAATTATATTCTCCACACTTTTTTCTCCCCATCTTGACAAAATGGTAGCCTATATTCCCAGATTCCACAGGTCAGCTGTACAGGTGCAATGTATTACTGTTAATTGTGGCACGTTTACTAACATGCCAAGTCTAGCTGCACTTGAACAACCGTTCCAGGCTGCTATATCCACCCCTAGAAACTGTAGAAAACCGTACTTCTTAAAATAAATAACATATCATGCATGTTGCTAAGGTATAGCAACATGACTGGTGTCTTGTGCAAGACACTAGTCATGTTGCCATACCTTAGCTTTTTCTGAACTGACGCCACTGGCGCCAAGTATCGATATTATATTACAACACACAGGTGCTCTTCGTTATATTACGGATTTCCACGTATGCACACCCATGGCACAAGATCACTGCACGAGGACCACACGCAGCACCAATTATCCTCTCTCTCAGGTAGAACTTGCAAACATGCTGTGCTATTTAAAGCGGATAAACAACACAGCCGACACAAGATGCATAACAGAAATTCCCTTGTACAACCAACCCTAGTAGTCGACACTACAGCTCGCCGGTGGAGATTAATTACATACCTTGCCATCTCCTTATTTCCAAGGATCTGACATCCCACATCTCTGTTCTCCACGTGCCATAATCCAGTATGCCTGCTCTCCAAAAAACGTTGCTCTGCACTCCAGAAATAGTAGTTATGGATGGGATTTGAATTGTGACATTAAAGATATAATAATGTTATCGTATGTCACACTATGCAAGCACAGACACAGACTTTAAAAGGGAGCCATTGTTTGAATAGAGCAGACATTGTTGTTAAATCGATCATTTTAATGTTTCACCTCTGACATCTGGGTAAAACCAATAAGATCTTTCTTTGACACTAAAAACAATGGTTCATGCTAGCACTAATCATCTTCTGTTTAACTCTTTTAATAACAGGTTAGCCTCGGATTCCAGGCTTGCTTTTGCATAGATTTTTTTAATTGGTTTTAATAATTATGTTCTTCCACCTTTTCTGATAGGTTTGCAGGGGGTTATCAGCACTCAATCACAGTTTTGTCACGCATCAACGAGTGAGCCGCTCGCTCATCCCACACTGTTTCAAATGAGAGTTTGGAGGGCTGGCCATGCGAGACTAATAACAGGTCAACACTCTGCAAGCAACAAGTCCTCTCTGGGTCAAAACCAAAAGAACAAGCAATGTCTTCCACTGTCCACATTACCTTAATTCCTCCAACACTATCTTTATGACAGCCCCTGGTAATCAGATCGTATATCAGCAATAGGCCAAGCATACAGAATTTCACAAGCAAAATATGTATTAATTAAGAACTTAATTCCATTTAGGACGGGAACACATTATTGTGTATCATTATTTTATGCTTTAACTATTGAAAAATAGCAAATATACAAGCTCACAGCGCTGCGAGCTTGTAGATCTGCCATTTTTTTAAAATCGTGGAAATTAGAATTTTGACCCGATTCTATAAGTGTCTTTTGAATCCTTCTAAGATTTTTTGAAAAACCTATGTTTCTATGTCAGCAATCTGGCCAACCATTGTCAACTTAAATGGAGCTCAGTTAGTCTGTTCTTGAGAGACTATACTATGTCAGTGGTTCTTAAACCTTTTCATGTGAAGGACCCCCAAAATGATATGTATTTGGCCATGGACCTCCATCTCAAAATATCTAGTTCCAGGGACCCCCCAGAAGCAAAATTTGAGATACAAATGTTCGCTTGGAAAATACATATTCAAAGATTAGCACAAATTTTCACGACTTTTTCAAAAATAGCAGATCTACAAGCTCGCAGCGCGGGACTCGGTGCCGCGCTGTGAGCTTGTATATCTGCTATTTTTCACTGGTTAAAGCGTTCAATAGTTCTAGGCCTGAATCGGTTATCAGAGCAATGCAAAAACTAGAATTTTGAAATTGCAAGTGTGGTTGCCGTGACACCAATGAATTCTCCCAATTCCCCATTCAGTCTCGCGGTCTATGATGACAGTCAGATGTAAATATCGGATGAAAATAGTGGATTTAATCGTTTCTGGCCAGAGTCGTTTGGTTTCACTAGTCGTGGGATATCTTAACCCTTAAGTGCTGTTCGGGTCATTTTGACCCGTTTTACATTTTCATTTGGAAAAAAAAGGTAGAAGTTAAAAATGTTTCCACCTGAAACTCACTGGCCTTAAAGATTCTTCTGAGATGAACATGTAAAAAAAATATTTTTGCTCTACACCCATGCTACACCCCCCTCATATTTTTTGAACCTTAACCTCTTGAGCCCCATTGCCCCCGCCGGCGGGGGCAAAAGGTGTTGACCTCTGAACAGCTGTCAATAAATGTCAATAAATCAATAGAGACCAAATCAAACTACAATTTCTTTGTTGATTATTGTTACAGTGGTCCTACAGCATAGTAATCAGCTGCCAATGTACTTTTCATCCATACATTACTCTTATTACAGTATTATTACTACTTATTGTTACTCGTTTTTATCATTTTTCACCCTATACTTTAACATTACTAATATTACAGCACTACTCTCACTAAAACATCAGTAGAGTTTACATAGTTTGCAATATATTCATACAATTTTGCCTATCAATTGGTGACACCTTGGTGAACAATTGTTCTATTCACTATATATGTTTTAAATGAGGTCTTGAGGCTCATTCACTATTCAGAAGGCAGAAATTCCATAGGCGGAGGTCTTTTTCAATCATCTTTTCCTAGCTAAATGATCACAGCAGGACAATTTGGTCAGAGAAATGTGATGTTGTACACTGCATTTGTGAATTTTCAGGGTTTAGCTGACATTTGGTGAGTCAAGAGTAGCCACAATCATGGTAGTTTTGTGTCCACAACTGTTCCAATTTGGGCATACATTTTAGGCGGATTTTTCCCCTGGACCTCCCTGGGGCTTAAGAGGTGCTGTTCGGGTCATTTTGACCCGGAAGCACAGAAATACACAGTATTATGCCAAAACACAGACACACAGTCACCCCCACTTCTAACACTCCCCTTCCGAAGCCCCATTCCGAACCCTCCCCCCCTTCCTATAAGCATGAGCAATATTGCCCAGTATTAAATGAAGTAGTTTTTTTTACATGGATTTCAGCTAAATCAGTAAAAACGCCTAGCTCTTTCAGTGTTTAATGTGATAGAGCAAAGCAGAAATGCAAACATTTACCAAATATATCATATGAATTGTTTGGTATTGAGTCAAAGTCAATGTATCATGATGATTTGTTAAGTTAAAATTTATATTAGTGTTGTTTTTTTTAAACCAAATATCCACCGGGTCAAAATGACCCGAACAGAACGAAGGTGTAGTGAATCTGAACAGAACTTAAGGGTTAAAAAGTCCTAGAATAAATTCCTTACCAAAAAAAGGTCTTCACCAATATGTTTGTAAAGGTAGTAACACATCCCACAAAGACTGAATTTCCCTAGGAGAATCTGTGACAGCTGCTGAAAGTTGGGGTCCCATTAACACACAGGATAAAACATACCAAAATAACTATGCTTTAAGTAGCATGTGAGGGGTCAAACTAGGGGTTTTTCATGATTCTGAATCCATTGCAATCATTTGTTTTGCACGAAAAACATTTCTTGGGCTAAAAACGCGCCCATAAAACTATGGTTTAGTGATGAGTCATCACTTTTCACAGTTTTGTATGAGCCTCCTTGACCCCAAGGAATGTTTTTCATACAAAACAAATGCTTGCAATGGATTCCGAATCATGAAAAACCCCTAGTTTGACCCCTCACATGCTAGTTAAGCATATTCATTTGGTGTGTTTTATCCTGTATAGTTAATTTAATGGGACCCCAACTGTCAGCAGCTGTCAAAGATTCTCCTAGGGAAACTGAATTTCAGTCTTTATGAGATGTGTTACTAGACACCTTTACAAGCACATTGGTGAAGACATTTTTTGGTAAGGAATTTATTCCAGGATATGACACTATTTCTGAAGATATCGCCCTACTACAACACTTCTGGCTTAGGCTACTATAAATATTTGATCTACAGAAAGAAGTTATCAAACAACAAAAAAGTAAGAAAGAAAGACACTTCCAGGTCAAGCATGCTGCATTTGCTGAAAAGTACCCAGCTGGGGATGAGAGCAAGTGAATGATTTCAGAACTGCTGCAGAAATCAGAGCAGAGCAAATCTCCTTTTAAGAAACGGATCACATCTCCCAGCACCACAACTGCTGCTAGTTTTGTGGCAACTCGGGATATAAGGCGTGGAAAGCCATTCACGGGCAGTGAATACATGAAGGAATCATTCATTAAACATAAAAGCGTCTATTCTCAGACTTCAAAAACAAAACTTTTATAGTACAGAAAATTTAAGTATTTTTTTTTTATCGCCCCATCTTTGACAAACATCATCAGTCAGCTAAATGGACATCGATTCAAGTCCAGACAGATCTGTCTTGATCACATGACCATAGAGATTATAGAGTGATGTTTGGACAACATCTGTGAGAGTAATATATTTATATTTTCCATTAATCAGCCTCCTAGGTGCGAGAGGCTAATATGAAAAGGATGACATTTCTACCCTCGGCCTAGTGGAAAGTTTCACGGCAATCAGACACAGCGTTCATGATTTGATGTAATTGCATTTGTTCAAAACTAATCACTCCATCAGCAAACTTGAAATGCTAATGTTAGCCAATCCGGATGGAATATGAAAAAATCGGACAGATCCGTCTTGATCTCATGGCTATGGAGATCGTGTACCGATTTGCGTGATGTTTGGACAGAAATCTGTAAGAGTAATAGAAAAAGAAATGTTTTAGAAAGTCAGCCTCCTGGTAACGCTATAAAGGCTGATGTGAAAAATGCAGAGGAGAGTTTTTTTTAAGTTTCACATAGAACTGGCCAACAGTGCCGGGGATTAGCTGTTCACAGATGGTGGACACATGGACGGGCAAAACATAGTCTCGACCACACCTTCTCCTTTGCGGAGACAGTGAATCATATCGTCGTCGGGTGGAAACCTCGTATCTCCAAGTATCAAATTTGTACGTTCTTTCGCAAAGTAAAGCCCTGCTTCATCACAAGGCCTTCGCACAAAAGTAGTGAAAACAGCCGATCTACAAGCACACAACGCCTCGCATGCTTGTAGATCGGCTGTTTTCACTAGCTTAAATCATTTTTAAAATGATAAATGCAAAACCAACGGTTTTGGACATACAAGGTTTTCACCCGACAACGATGATATACAGACAGTACTATGAACTACAATAGTCACCAGGTCTCAACCCAATTGAACACCTACAGAGATTATGGGCCGAAGTGTTAGACACAAGCCCCCAGAACCTAGGGGGAGGGCTGAAGCGTCATGGACATGGTGGCCGTTTTGAGGTACTGCAGCTGGGGCCAGAAACATGAACGCGCATCTAGGCTTCTTTGTATTGACTGCGCGTTCATAGCGGAAGTGCTCGTTCATGACTTGGAGCCCATGAACACAAACTATGACGCAAAACGCGTCACTTAGGCCCCAAAATAGGCTCCGCCCATCACATTTACAACGCGGAAGTACACTTCATGCGCTGGTTGAGCAGCTCAATGCAAGTGGACGGGTGGGGATATCTGGTGCTCTCTCCATACTTATTATAACTCTATGGTTAGACAGCACTCTGCACCATCATTACAACACCAAATGAGTTTTGTTAGAAATGTGTTCCTGCCCTCCAGAGAGTTCAAGAGAAACAAAGTGCAATGAAACTCGTGATGGCCCAACACCTTACTAAGACACTGTACTGTATGTTTGTTTTTCCTGTCACCTCTGTGTGTGTGTGTGTGTGTGTGTGTGTGTGTGTGTGTGTGTGTGTGTGTGTGTGTGTGTGTGTGTGTGTGTGTGTGTGTGTGTGTGTGTGTGTGGACATCTGTACATTCTTATCACATCATGCCACATTGTGAATTTAATGAAAACTAAATATAAGTTGTCATGAACACTTTTATGGACATCTGGCAGATCATGAATTAGAGTGTACCCTGCAAGCCAAATGACGTCATGATGACGTTATGATAACGTCCTCGGGTGACTCTGGTGACGTTCAGAACTAGGCCATGATCACAGCATATGGGGATGATCTTGACGTCATTAGCCTACTAGGACGTCATATGGACTATAGGATTATTGTTATTGTTTGTAATTCTAGTTGAAATATGAGCATGTAAGGTTATATTCTGGGACATATCTGACTAGTTATGATATTTATCTGGCCTCGATCGGACCCTCTCTGATTAATCCAGGACGTCCGTTTTCGTGGACAGGATTTTTGTTGGTTGAAATCAGGTGATATTCTAGGCCAGATCTGACTAGTCATGGTTTGAGTTGATCTGGCCCCAATCAAGACGTCACTGATTGGTCCAGGTCCTGACCGTGTTTGCTACTGTACAATATATAGCAAAACAATATGACAAAAGAACATGTGGCACACGGCAAAGAAAGGATTTGATGTGCAAACTGAGGAAAGAGAAGTCTATTCTGGTTGCACAATGATGTAATGTTAGTCCTGTATAAGCTGTACAGCTGTTCCACCCATTGGCCCATGCCCTTATACATGGGCATACTGTAACTCCAAAACAGAATAATGGATGGAGGTGGGTATAGGACATGCCTCCTGGCAGAGATTTGCGCTCCACTGAGTGCACCTTTCTAGTTTCGTTATGACTTATTGATCACAAAGTACTAACCTCTCTTTCTTTCTTTTCTTCTTCTGTCTTATGAGATATATCGTCGTTGTCGGGTAGAAACCTTATATGTCCAAAACCGTTTGTTTTGTGTTTATCGTTTTTTTAAATGTTTTAAACTATAGTGAAAACAGCCGATCTACAAGCAAACTGTGTGCTTGTAGATCTGCTGTTTTCACTACTTTTGTGCGACGGCCTTGTATGATGAAGCAGTGCTTTACTTTGCAAAAAAAACGTACACATTTGAAACTTGGAGATACGAGGTTTCTGCCCGACAGTGACGATACGCTTGCCAATATGATGATGTTTGCTCTAGCTCTCACATGTCTGTTTTCTGTCTGGAGTGGGACACATGAAAGGTGTTCATAAAAGGAGTATCTCCAATGAACACGTCAGTGTTTTTCACATCCATTAGCAGAGAAAAGCACCTGTCATTTCTTTTCTAAGGAAGAAGCGGAAGGATTTTGTCCAGGATTCTCTGCTGAAAGTAAATGTGAATAGTATCTTTTTAGACTTACAGAGACTTTCAGAAAAGGATATGAAACACCACTGGCATTTGATTACATTGTCTGATTACTGGAGAGACGGACATATCCCCCAGGAAAATAAGAATACAAAACTGATAATGAGTTTTGAGTGTTTTGATACTTGGCAGGTTGCATTCGTGAAGTAGCACTCCTCAGCTAATCTATTGTTTGCTATCTTTATACTTTGACAAGACTGGAAATGTCTGACTTCATCTGTCACATTTCTGAGAAGGTGTTAAAGAGCTCTACAAAAGACTGGAGAATACATTTAATGCTGCAGAGATGTCTGTAGGTGTGACCAATGAGATCACTGGCACACACCTTTCATTCAGCAAATAACTTCACTTTGCTTGAACTGCAAACAAGGCAGCCTACTGCACCATAACAGTGGTCTGGAATATTTTTTTTAGGGAGAGACAGGGAGACTCCTGTTTCTGAACAAACACTCGATAGCCTATAGCAATAATTATTATCAGAATATAGAGCTATTTAACTCTAAAAAGTATAACACAAAAATGATATCACTGGTTACTGCACCTTTCACTGCACCGGCGTCATTTATCTTGTGTTGCACTGATTTTGTTGCCTTAAATACAGTATGTGAGCTGTCACTTGAAGAAGACTGGTTGTTTGGGTTATGACTTATTGATCACAGAAAAGTCTAACCGCTCTCCAATTCTAAGACACTTTTTAAGTCATATTAAAAAGCAAGAAGAACGACAGAGAAGACAGGGCCATCTAGAAAAGCTCTTGGGCTCTTTAATCACGGGACAGGGTCTACCAATTCACAAACTGAATATAGGGCTGAAATGCTACTTTATCCAAAATGTACATTCTCAATTAGGTGGCTTAAACCTGACGATTTTTTTGTCTCTCGGCCATAAAAACCCAACATGAGTGTGTGTGTGTGTGTGTGTGTGTGTGTGTGTGTGTGTGTGTGTGTGTGTGTGTGCGTGTGCGTGTGCGTGTGCGTGTGCGTGTGCATGTGTGTGTGCGCGCGTGCGCACGCGCACATGAGTGCTGTGTCATAATAGCCATAATATAGCCATAGAGAATCATTGTATTGTATTGTATCGTAATGGAATAATGGCAGTAATTAGGATGGAGGAGGACAGAGAACGCATCTTTGTCAATTTCAAAGAAAAGTCAGTGAGAACAGAACGTACAATATGGGAAGTAAGACGTCAACACATGCATGTTGACCTCCTCTCATAATGACCACGTTTTTCCTTTTATGTTTTCTCCTCAAGATATTTTTGGGGCGTTTTGGCCTTTATTTTGAGCGAAATCTTTCTAGCTAAAAGTGATTGGATCAACCATATTGCCCAATTGAACCCAATTGATTGCAATACTCTCAAGTGTTTAGAGGTTCTGCGTTCTAACGGAAATAATAATACACTAGTAAGACGTCCTAAGGGTGAGAAGCAACCTCATCCTAAAGGGAGAGGTCGCGCACATGGACGTGTGCGCGCATCCATCCGCCTGGGTGACGGCAGACTGCTGGGCAAACACTGGTGCTTTGGCATGGGATCAACTTTGACCAAAAATGAATGCACAGACCTGGTTGGAGACCCGAATTAAGACCCGAATTAATTTCTACTGGCCAAAAAAAAAATAAAAAAAAATCAGATGGTGTTGTAGGAGTCCTAATCACAGGAAAATGTAATTTTAAAAAATGAATAATGTTTTTGTAAGATTTTATAGCCATAAATCATGAATCATAAATCATGCTCTAATTTGCATTTTGGGGATATTTTTCACAATATTAACATATGCACGTGTTCTAGACATTCTAATGATCACGAAAAAAAATATTACAGACATTTTACTTATGTTTTAGTGAGGAATAGCTTCAACATCTCACTCAGTAAAAGTGAGATGTTGTTCGTCCAGACGCTGGAATTTCAACTTCTCTGGGAGGTGTGAATGTCAGTCTCTGTGGGGGGTATTTATATGCAAATATCGTGGCCAATGGCATTGTAATACTAAACAATAGGATTTAATGGTGATGTTAATGTGAAAAAAGAACAGGAAAACTAATAATAACATTTAAAAAAAATATATATTTAAAAATGTTGCCAAAAAGCTACGCTGGGCCTTGTAGGGCTAACTATCATTTTGCTGGGGACCCAGAAAACCAATGGTGTAAGTCACTAATATTATAGTTTCCCCCTGATTCACTCTAATTATATAATGTTGTGGGTGAATACATAAAAAACAATAAAAAAAGTGTGTGTAGCGTAGCAAAGACCTAAAGACAGGGTGCCGCCATCTTGTTGTAAAGGCAGTTGACATGGCGGCGGCCCTCTGCCCAATCAGAGGCAGGTATGGGTGTGATCAGAGGCAGGCAGGGGCATGTCTTGCCCCATTGCCGTTACGTTTCAATATCACGCTTTGTGGTGGCAACAGCAATGATCACAGAGGTTATCCCATAGCCCAGATGGATGGACGGATCGTTGTAGCAATGGGACTGTCACTAGTTGGAGGGTTGTCAGACATCACAAACAGCTTATGTTAAGTTATTACCGTACCACAGTCATAAACATAATTCAATTATTCACATCCCACTATTACTCCTTACATTGAGAAATGCCATAAAAAGGTAGGCCTATATGCCAATTTTTTTTTTTTTTTCTTTCTTTTTTTTTACGACTTACTACTGTGTGTAAATAGCTTAGGCACACACAGAGAGTGAGATGAGGAGACACATACCTGGCTGGCATTCTCTTCCACTCTTCAACAGCTGCTACGCAATGTTGATGTTTTATGAAGATGATGTATCTCATTGTTTCAGGTGACATACGGCACTGTACACATTCATATACTTAGTTAGAAATGTTTGCTCAATCTTGCCTTGTTATATCTTGAGAAAGGATGACTGGATTTTTATGGGAATGATCAGTGGGCTGCTCAAAATCCTTGATGGGTCTTATTACATAAAACCACATAGTTGGTCATATCTCAGGTGGAAATGGCATATACTGACAGTTGTAGGCCTATAGTTGCGACAGTTAGGTCGCAGTTACTAACAAAACCTCCACGGGCTGTCAGTCAGTCTGTCTGTCTGTCTGTCTGTCTGTCCGTCACACATCACGTCACACGTCATACTTTTGCCCTATACTTATACTGTATCTCCGCCACCGTTGCCCCATCCATGCCAAACTTTGCGCACACACTCCTTGGCTGCCAAACCACAACCTCCACCCCTCGTTTCTCACATGGCACACTTCTACCACCACCATGAGGCCGATTCTTGCAAAACACATTTTTGGACACTGCTCCTACAGATTTTGCCCTAAAATCACGCAAAGCGGATCTAAAGTCATGTCATCAACTTGGATCTGTCCCATTTCCCATATTCCCTCCTGATTGGCTACCATTGCCTTCTAAAGTTTGTGTATGTGACCTGATGGTCGCTTATCTCCCGGTTTAGGGAGTCTTACTGGTGTATTAGCGGAGGTATTTGAATGTACTGAGTGAAATCTTTCTAGCTAAAAGTGATTGATTGGATCAACCATATTGCCCCATGGAATTGATTGCAATACTCTCAAGTATTTAGAGGTTCTGAGCTCTAACGGATATAATAATACACTAGTAATATGTCCTAAGGGCGAGAAGCGACCTCATCCTAAAGGGAGAGGTCGCGCACATGGGCGAGTGCACATGCGTGCACGCATCCACCTGGGTGACGGCAGACTGCTGGGCAAACACTGGTGTTTTGGCATGGGATCAACTTATAAATGCGCAGACCTGGTTGGTTGATTAAGTTGGACAAAATGTGGCCAACTTTTCCCAAATCTAGAGATTACTGATGTCTGACATCATAGATGTCTGATGTCATAGAGCAAATGAGACTGACACAATATGTCGATGCGGCATAGCTCAGGGGTAGAGAAACTGTCATTAGAGCATGAAGGGTTCCCCAAGGGTTCCCAGTTCTGATCCGGGCTCCCCCTGAGTTAATGTCGAAGAGTCCTTGAGCAAGACTCTGAACCCCTAGTTGCTCCCGGTGAGCAGGTTGGTCCCTTGCATGGTTTCCTCCGCCATCGGTGTAAGAATGCGTCTGTGAATGGGTGAATGTAATGCACAATCTATGTAAAGCGCTTTGGATAGAGCGCTATTTAGAATGCAACATTTATGAGCATTCCCATATTGATGACATCAGAGATCTCCATATATGGGCATAAAAGGGACAAGGACATGTAATGATGACATCAGGGATCTGATGACATCAAATCATGCCTCAGCGTGACATGAGGCATCACATGTCACGTTGAGGCGTGACGCCTCATTAGCTTTTAATGAGGCCTCACGCCTCAGCGTGACATGTGACGGACGGACGGACGGACGGACATGATCTGCAGGTTTTCAAACTACGGTCGCAACTAAACATGGGACCTACGGTCGCAATAATAACTATCACAATAATTATAATGTAGTCCTCTGTAGTTGTTGTTGGGGTATTTGTCACTGTACATTTGCACATACAGTAAGTGAAACTCTGCATTAAGCTATCATAACTATTAGGAGCAGTGAGCTCTAGTGCCCAGGGAGCAGTTGTAGGGATTAAGTATTGTGCTCAGGGGGGACACTTCAACACATAGACTGGATCAGATGACCTTATGATTACCAGACGGCCTATCTACCCACGCAACAATGACTTGTCATGCTACTGAACATGTATGCAACATGAAGCATCAATGTCTCAAAAACCTGTAAAATGTCCACGATGCGGCTGATGGAATCTGACTACAGTATACCAGGGGTCTTCAACAGGGACCCCTATGGGGTCCTCAGAGTTACCACAGGGGGTCCTCCAAATCTTTGTGTGTGTGTGATAGAAACTTTTTTCTCTGTTTTATTATAACCACTTGAACCCTAGCGTCCGTATTCTGAGAACTAGCAGAAAAATACGTCTTTGACGAAAATTCGCCGAAAAATACCTCTGTCGAAAATAGTAGATCTACAAAGCTTGTAGATCGGCTATTTTCGGCAAAGAGGTTCGATGTAGAGGGGAAAAAGAGCAGACCAAGTTCAGTGTGAAAGATCAAGTTCATGACGGTCCAAGTGGTTCAATATCTGAAAACAGAAATTGACATGAATCCAAAATACACGTGATGATCGCGCTGTCGAGCAATAGAACTATATGGAATCTATGAAAGGGTTATGTGGGGGTCCCTGCTTCATCTCTCTCTCAACTAAGGGGTCCTTAGCCTGAAAACGTTGAAGACCTCTGGACTATACTATAGCCATGTTTCCATAAACGTATTCGAACTAGGGAAGCAAATTATCAGAAATGCGTATTAAGACAAAGTGAATTTAGCCCGTTTCCATTGGCGGGTGTCATTCGAATTAGCGACAGTCGCATGGGTTGACAGAGTGCTCATCCTGCAAGTTTCAGCGTCCTCTGGAAGGTGGCCGATCTGCAAGCTCACAGCGCGGCGTGGAGACGCGGATGCGAGCTACTGTGAGCTTGTAGATCGGACACTTTTGGCACGCAACACCGTGTGATGAGGAAGGGTTTGCGACGGATGGCTTGACTCCGGGAGGTGAAAACGGGAGGAATGTACACACAGTCTGTGTCACTCCGTGTGTAACAAACAACCGGTTTGTTTTGTGGGCTATAAACGCAATAGAATGGACGTTAAGCGGCAAGGGAAAGTGTTTAGTTGGCGGACGATATGGACCCAGAACGTCATAATGTATTCACATTTATTGTCTGACCCGTTTCCATTCACAAATGCGCATTTAGTTTATTCGATAAAGCCTCAAAATCCACCTCCTCCAAGCGGATACGTTTTTTGCGGATAATGAAAGTTTATTTCGAATTTTGAAGTGTTTACATAAAAAGATTTTGCGAATAAGCCGTAAATGCGCATTTAGAGGCTTTATGGAAACACCACTTATGTGTGGCGAGCTAAATTCACCCAGCTATGCTTCTATGAGACACAATAGGAGGTGAACATAGTAATGGGGATTCCAAAGCTTGCGGTTCTGAGACCTCAGCTGGAGGGTATAGGATGGAGACTCGGAGATGGTTTTAGGCAGGGGGTCCATTAACGCTTAGGGGAGCAGACTTGACGTCTCCTTACTCATCTGGGCCCCACAGGGAAGCGTTGCTCTCACCGCGGTGCCGTTGCGATGGTCAATACCAGTGTTTCCTTCTTTGGGACACCTGGATCTGGGCTGGGATATTCGGTCACAGTAACGATATTTCCGTCCCAACTGGGGATTCAGCCCCAGTGTAACATTGGAGGCACAGCATTAATTTTCTTTCTTTTTTTCCTCCCCTTTTTTGCTGAGCACAGACAATAAAGGCAACAGGGCTTTGAATATTAATTTTGTTACATGTGTAGGCCTATATTACATATGGTCTTAATGGTGCAATTGAGGCCATGTGTATGCAAAGCAATATGCAGCAATCATGAGACTATCAAGACAGTGCTTTGGTCTTGTTGCAGAAACTGCTGGGGGCAATGATGCTATGAAGGCGATAATTCCAGTGTGTGCTAACTCAGTCTCCACACAGGGACCATTTTGGGCCGTATGTTGCAGATGTGACTCAGAAACAATGAGGCATGTTATTTTTTAATTGCGCAGAGCATTACCTCCATGATGAAACATCATGGCACACATTCTACTATAGGCTCGCCAAGGGGCGTCAATTGGGTATGGCAGGGGTATGCAGCTGCCATACCCTAGGAAAAATAAAAGTTACTTTTAAATGTAAATCCACAAATGTCTCGTTTTCTATCTGTGCTGGTCATTATGTAGTTAAATTACAGTAAAATAACTACAAATGCAACATTTTGCAATATGGTCACTTTAACAAGGTATTATAATTATATTCTCCACACCACACTTGTATTCTCCCCATCTTGACAAAAAGGTATATTCCCAGGTTCCGCAGGTCAGCTGCACAGGTGCAATTTATCATTGTTAATTGTGGCACGTTTACTAACATGCTAACATACCGTAGAAACGGGGGACAAAATAGAATGTACTTCTTAAAATAAATGTATCATGCCTGTTGCTAAGGTATGGCAAGGTAAGGCGCGCGTGCAAGACACCAGTCATGTTGCCGTACCTTAGCTTTTTCTGAACTGACGCCACTGAGGCTCGCCAAGGAATGCTTAGGATAACTGCATTACGGCTGTATTGCAGAGCTGACATGAAATATTTGACAGAATAATTGTATGAGCTTGGCTGATAATGCATACAGTATATTCATTTACACTCCACTGTCATATTGTATGCTTGGTAGTAAGTTAACTATAGCAATAGCCACAGGCAAACATCACCGCTTGCCGATGCTAGTTCACCACTATGCAGCTGTTAACTTAGTGTGTGGGGCATAAACAAAATGTTTATTTTGTCAGAATAACTACTCAAAACTACAGCCAGATACCCACAGGATCTGCGATTCACTGCAGTGTCCCCGCAATGGCATATTTGAAAGCTAAGATATGCTGTCAGACACTAACACCTCTGCAGAAGCAAAGCTACCGTATGACAGAAAAAAATATATATAAATAACGGTGTGTGTGTGTGTGTGTGTGTGTGTGTGTGTGTGTGTGTGTGTGTGTGTGTGTGTGTGTGTGCCCTGCATGAGTGTGTGCATGTGTGGGAGATATTTTACCTTGAGCCAATATATGGCAGTTTCCATCTCACAATGGATTCAAAAGGGAGTTCATCTTTGTGTCATTCCAATCCATCTCGCAGAGCTGTTCTATGAAAACTGATATGCCTATGCTATGAATATTTGCTCCCATCCCCATGTAGATGTGTCTTAATGGACTCTGACAGCTGTGTGGCTATTATTGATGCCTCTGCGAAGCATAATGAAAGTAAAATAGCTCCTCCACAATAGGTGGCAGTTAATTGGTGCAAACATTCGCCCACTCTGACTTAACAAGGTTAACAAGCGTCAGAAAATTACCTCGCTATACCTACAGTTAGAACATGCAAAAACAGACTCATTAGTGAACTAGAAAAATCTAAGCTATTTTACATGAGACCCCCTATAGAGGTTGTGATGACTTTGAGCTAATAACTAACTACAGGACTACAGTAACAGACTACACTATAACTTCTAGGAACTGTGTTGAACCAGGGGCGTCAATTCAGTATGGCAGGGGTATGCAGCTGCCATACCCTGGGTCCAGGGGGGAAAATAAAAGTTACTCTCTTTGTCTATCTGGTGTGGTTATTATGCTGTTAAATTACAGCAAAATGACTGCAAATGCAACATTTTTCTCCACACTTGTATTCTCCCCATCTTGACAAAATGCTAGCCTATATTCCCAGGTTCCGCAAGTCAGCTGCACAGGTGCAATTCATTATTGTTAATTGTGGCACGTTTACTAACATGCCAAGTTTAGCTGCACTTGAACAACCGTTCCAGGCTGCCATATCCAGCCCAAGAAACCGTAGAAATGGGGGGAAAAATAGAATGTACTTCTTAAAATAAATGTATCATGTTGCTAAGTTATGGCAACATGACTGGTGTCTTAAAGACACCAGTCATGTTGCCATACCTTAGCTTTTTCTGAACTGACGCCGTGTTGAACCTCATATTTCGGATTTGTATATTCACCCTGGATTTGTTAAATGTGTCTTTTATTTGGTCGGAATGCAGGTAATAAGTCATTCACATTCTGGTCATCTCACGGCTATGGTCATCATTAATTAAGGCGGCTGTGTTCTGACTTATTGACCCCTGTAGCTCAAGGGATTTTGATGGGTTATGGAGAAGCTCATGGAATCTGGCCCATGGCCCAAGTTCTTTCCATTTTGGTCTTCCGCAGTGTTTGATGCATGGCAATTTAAATCCTCTCGTCTAATTAAATGTGATCTGCGCTCGTGCTAAATGACTTTTCTTTCCCGCCCTGCCCCACTCGCTGAGAGATATCAGCTGTCTCTCTCTCTCTCACACACATAAAGTGACATTCCTCTTTTCCATTATGCAGGATTATTACCCATTTAGAACGGGTACACATTATTGCGTATCATTATTTTATGCTTTAGCTATTGAAAAATAGCAGATATACAAGCTCACAGCGCGGCACCGAGTGCCGCTCTGCGAGCTTGTAGATCTGCTATTTTAGAAAAATCGTGAAAATTTGAATTTTGAATCGATTCTATAAGTGTCTTTTGAATGCTTCTAAGATTTTTTGAAAAACCTATGTTTCTATGTCAGCAATCTGGCTAGCCAGCCATCGTCAAAGAAAAGGTCCTTTTCACTTAAACGGAGCTCACTTAGTCTGTTCTTGAGAGACTACTGTGTCAGGTGTCAGTGGTTCTCAAACCTTTTCACGTGAAGGACCCCCAAAATGATATTTATTGGTCCACAGACCCGCATCTCAAAATATTTAGTTCCAGGGACCACCCAGAGGCAAAATGAGACAAGCGTTGGCTTTGAATATACATAATATATTCAAAGATTTGCACACATTTTCACAACTTTTTCAAAAATAGCAGATCTACAAGCTCGCAGCGCGGCACTCGGTGCCGCGCTGTGAGCTTGTATACCTGCTATTTTTCACTGGTTAAAGCATTCAATAATTCTAGGCCCTAAATGGGTTAACAGGTAGGAAGGACTTGGAGGATATGTTGTATGTTGAGGGCCCCTGACTACCGTTCACTGGAAGTCCCTTTTTTTTCTTCTGGAGAATAAGTAATGGTGATATGCAGACTGCCAGCCAGGAGGAATCGAAGGGATTTGGGGGCTTAATTCACAGCTTAGCTACCCCATCTCTGGTGTCAGCACAATGCAAAGTTCAGCTCTAAATCATTAATAAAATAATGCCATCAGTCAGCCTATGCTCAAAGACGAAGATGTTGAATCCTAATATCTTTTGTGGTCAATAGGCTACTTGAACTCTGATATACAAGACGTATCCGGTCTGTGACATGAATGAATACACATTTAACCTGATAAACCCTTGCTTCATTATTCTGGGGCTAACATTGCACGGAAAATAGCATTATCTACAAGTATTGCGTTGTGAGCTTGCAGTTCGGCTATTTTTGGCAAAGAGATTTGGTGCAAACGGAAACTAGAAAAGGACACTCCTCAGAGTGCTGGGTTGTCTTGGTTGGTTGTAGCCGGCAGGACACAAGGAATAGTGGGAGATAGTTTCACTACGACGTACAGGTGATGTACAGTGCAACCTTTTGCATTCGTGGCTCTCACTCAGGGCCGTAGCGCGTCTAATCGGCGCTCTAGGCGAGCTCTCTCGAATGCGCCCACTCCCGCGCGATTTTTGTGGGTTTTGCCGTGAATTTAGTCGGTTTTGAATGACTGTTCAATAATATGACATTTTCTCGGGGTTTGGCGTGATTTTTGGGTCAGGTTGGGTGGCTCATTAACTTTTTTTTTTTTTTATTTTTTACAAAAATGGTCAACAATGAACAGCAGACTGTGTACAAGGCAAGCACGCTGGATAAACCTTGTCACACAAGCCGCCACAGTCTCATAAATCATGTTTTGGGGTGAGCATTCAGCACAACTGCCAAAGTGACTGTACTGTACTTGGCAAAACACCCAACAGCATAATATCTGTTTAGCAGAGTGTGGTGGCTCGTGTGGGACAACAATGGCATGGATGCATGTGTAATGCCAACTAATAACAGACTGATTTAAAATGAAAATGACTTTTGACCGCAACAAATAGTGTAAAAGAGATTATAGGCTCCACTCTAAGCTATGAGGGCTGCTAGGTTCTGCAGGGGAAACTGTACAACGGGGACATAGACCCCATGGACAGTCATTTGGGATCAATATAAGTAGGAAAATGAGCCTAGATGTTATTTAGTCTGGAATTGTCCTTTAAGGTCTATGTTTTGCCTATTTGAAAATAGCAGATCTACATGCTCACAAGGTGGCGCATCATGACGCATTGTGACCTTGTAGATTTGTTATTTTCACACAATGCGTTCTGCACAATGAGTACTTTCTACTTTTAATGCATTGGCAGTATCCTCCCTCATACTGTAGGTAGGTAGTCTTTCGTGGCCAGACTGTTGCCTAACGTGATTTGCAAATGCTCCCGGCATACAGTCTGGGAGACGGAAATGATAACGATGAGTGTGAGATAAACCGGATGTGATGCTACCGCTCCATTGGTGCAATAGCGATAACAAGTACTACTAGAAGCGTTATGTCTCCTTTCAATATTCTTGGGGACGTTATTTCATCCTTCTCTGGTGTTATTGGTGTTAGTTCCATGATGTTTTCAAATATTTTCTTAAACTATACGCGTATAACAAGAATATGCCGCTTGACTGACTCTGTCTGTGCTAGTGTGTGTTATGTTTCCAATGGGACTACAGTTCAGTGCAGCAGTGGCTACTTCCGATACTTGCAGTTCGGGAGCTGTTGTTCCTGACTCTATATACTGTACAGTAGCATTCGGAGATTGTGGAATAGTTGTCTGGCTACGCAAGACTAATAGGTAAGTAGAATAAAAGTGTGGTGTGACCGTGCCCTAACAGAGTTTGTCTACATTGCAGGATTGATACTTCCACTGCATACACCTGATGTCAGGAGTTGAGCGAACAAAGCCTGCCCTCTCATTATGGACAGAGCCTACAAGGCAAACCGAGTTCAAATAAAGTCAGTCATCTGTTCATGATGTTTGCCATTTTTGTGTCAAATAGGCCCCTCCAAATTGTGAATGGCCTGGGCTACTGACAACACTGATTGATATTGCATGCTGCAGTCATGTATTGTATGTGTATATACATGCTGCTGCCAACAGTGCTTGTATTATGCAAATGTTATTTGTTGATAGAGAATTTTATATTTAGCATGATTAAGGCCAACCAGTAATACAAACGACCACCACGTTGCTCTTTTGGTAAGCGTATGCCCTTGTTCAAATGCCCACACCAGGGACGTGCTGGGTCCCTGATTCAGCCCAGGAAAAAGAGTTGTAGAGGCCCTTATTGCGCGCTATAGATAGAGATCTCTCTCTATAGCGCTGCTGCTACTCAAAGATTTGCCATTTCAGATCAGGACAAGTGACAAGCCAGTGGGCCAATTACATGAGTTATATTTTGTCGTTGTCGGGTGGAAACCTTGTATGTCCAAAACCGTGTATTTATCATTTTAAAAATGATAGAAACTAGTGAAAACAGCCAATCTACAAGCACACAACGCCTCACGGTGCAAGGCGTTGTGTGCTTGTAGATCTGCTGTTTTCACTACTTTTGTGCGATGGCCTTGTATGATGAAGCAGGGCTTTGCTTTGCGAAAAAGAATTACACATTTGAAACTTGGAGATACGAGGTTTCTGCCCGACAGTGACGATTTACTTTGTTGGCCGCCCAGCCCCCAAAATGGAACGACATTTTATTTAAATTTTTTTGGCCTGGACCGGCCGGGAATGAACTGGCCGTTCGGGAGTTGTCCCGCTTTTCCCAATGGCCAGCACGTCCCTGGTGTATGCCCTTGTTCAAATGCCCGCACATGAACATTGTGACTGGGAAAAGGCCAGTCTTTGCCTTGTGTCAATCAGCTTGAATCCACTTGAAAGAATTACACATCACAAGATGAGCTTTTCAAAAGAGGGACATACAGTAAAGAAGCCTTCACTTGCCACCACGCTTCATGATAAAGCATGTTCTGCCTGTTATTTATTTTCCATGAATTTTATTATCATTCATTTTATGTTTTTCTCAGTTCTGAAAGAATAATAGTAACAGTTCAAAGAGCTCCTTTGATCGGACTCTCTGCTTCTGTCTTTACAATAACAAGTGACATTCGTATGTGTTTTTGAAGCCCGCTTTGGTCTTATTATTAGAAAATAATGATTTTGATCTACAATAACAGTGGTTCTCAACCTTTTCAGGCCGCGACCCCCAAAATAATCATATTTTAACTGTGGACCCCCCCCCCTACCCTGACGAGCGCTAAGAGTTGAGGCATACATTTAACACGGTTCTATTGTGAAAATAGCAGATCTACATGCTCACAACGCCTCGCAGTGCGAGGCGTTGTGAGCATGTAGATCGGCTATTTTCAACATTTCTACCTCTAATATTTGACAATTTGGCCAATGTTTAATTTGTCATTTTAGAGGTATTAAAAAGTCCTTAAACTGTCACTTTAGAAATGTGCAGATGCCCTCTATACACTTAAACTTTGTTAATGTGTTTACTGTTGAGTGAAAAACAACGTTCCACATTAAGTTAATCATCTGGGGATCCACCAAAATGAATCTGGGACCCCCCTGGCGGTCCTGACCCACAGGTTGAGAACCACTGTACAATAAGGCGTCATCCTACAGTATGTACACCTTCAATAACATTTTCACAATCTATTTGCCTTAAATTGCCTATAAAGTAAATACCACATTGTCAATATGGTATGGTATAGCCTTGGCCGTTTTGTGTTGATTGTTTTATAACTTTATAGAGGACTGTGCAGTACAATCTGGAGTGTTAATTTAACACTGAGGGTGTAAAAATGTGCCTGCAAAGGGCTGTGTACATTGGCAATTTCATGCACAAGTATTCAAAGGAGGCACATCAATCCTGGCAATTCAGAACGTTACATTTTAGCAGCTGTAGATCCAAACAGAAACACTTGTAGCTTGAAAGTATGTTCAGTGTGGCTGCCAATTCTGAAATGAATATACCCTCTCCCAGCATGCCGGGCTAACATTAGCAGGCAATTGGCTAGAGTAATGGGGAAGTGGACAAACATGATCACTTTATGAAAACATAAACAGTCTGGTTCACATCACTGGTGCCGTATTTAAAAAGACTACAACTCATCTCTTACCAATATGATCCAAATATTCAAGGCATGTGCTCATTAGAGCTGTTATTACTTATACAGTATCAAACCTTTATAAAACTATGCTGTTTGTTACTGTATCATGGTTTTCTAGTCAATAATAATTATTATTATTATGTATGTACCGTATGTATGTAATCCGCGTATCTCGAGAACCGTTTGTCCCACCGGCTTCAAATTCGGCACGCACGTTCCCCGCCGCAGCAGGTAGTGCAGTTCCCGGCCTCGACCCGACCCGATATGCGATTTTCCGGAAACCGGCGCAAAAGGTTTGGATTCTCCGTACGCGGAGCTGATGTCTGACATCAGGGTTTTACTGAACCGGCACTGTGTCTGCAGAGATGTCCATATATGGGCATAAAATGGACAACAGGCACAACATGAGTCAACACAGGCTTCGGCACACGCGTTCCCCGCCGCAGCAACCCGATACGCGGTTTTCCGGAACCGCCGCGAAAGTTTCGGAGCTGCTGTCTGACATCAGATCTCCATATACAGGCATAAAATGGACGCAGACAGACAGATACAGATTATCTCTATATACTGTATGGGCATAAATGGACACAGGCAAACAGTCAAAACAGGTCCTATGACAACAGGTATAATGGGGTTAGCATTAAAGGGTGGGTCATTCATTCCCTATTTACATCGTTCCCCATGTAGGCTGGTCCTCGACTAGACGCTCGGCCGCCCGTCAGGCAGATAAGAGATCTCCATATATGGGCATAAAATGGACGCAGACAGACAGATATCTCCATATATGGGCATAAATGGACACAGGCAAACAGATGGTCAAAACGGGTCCTATGACAACAGGTACCGTATAATGGGGTTTACATTAAAGGGCGGGGCATTCATTCCCTATTTACATCGTTCCCGAGTTGGCCAGGTCGCCGACTAGACTCTCGGCCGCACTTCTAGTAATAATAATAATAATAATAGTTAAAAGAGTGAAGAGTCGATGTACAGTATAATGGCCTGTTTTCAGCATGGGGTTTCCTCTTTGGGTCGACTCTAGGATTTGATTGAACTCAGGTGCCCTGTATGCATACAAATGTGATGAAGAGCCTGTTGATTGTCCATGACTTGATTGCAATATGCTTTTGATTGCTGCGTTCCTTTCTATGACTATGAATAGTCCTTGACACATGTGAAGTGACGCCACATTTGACATTTACATGTGCAGCCGTGTTATTGCACTTAGCACGCCGGCGAGACCATTCAGTAGGGGAGGGTTTGAATCAGCACTGCGAGCCCTGGGAAACAAAACAAATGGTCCTAATTCTAACAAATTGATGCAACGCCAGTAGGCCTCTTCCCAGCGGTTCTTTTATAAATTGGGACATAATGCGACCGTAAGTCAAAGCATCCCTCATTTTTTATGGGACAAACTCGATGATCTGTGTGGCGGGTGGGGGCCAGACGACACACACTGACACACACTGAGACACACACGCACGCACGCACACGCACGCACGCACGCACGCACGCACACACACACACACACACACACACTACACCTGCAGAATTGTAGGGCTGGTGATATTAGGAGGGGATATAAATGGCCCATAGCGGGACCGTTCCCAGCGGGCCCATAGCGATAGCCAAGCAAGTTCAAGGTATAATCTCTGTTGGCCCATGAGGGGGACTAATGAGTAACTGGAAGAAGGGGGAGGAAGATGATTATACTTTACATACTAACCTTGGCAACTGGGGCTGTCCTTTAATGACGGCATAATTCAGCGTTCACCTTGGGAGACTGCCACGGGTTTTGGTTTATGAGGTCACCCGGGTAACCTCAATCATTCAAGTGCACGCTCTGTCTTTGCTTCAGTGACTTCCCTCCATGCCCGCGTGCATGGACACATACATGCGTGCACACGAGCACACTCGCTCGCGCACACACACACACACACACACACACACACACACACACACACACACACACACACACTGCCCCGGCGTTACAGATAGCCTGCCTCCCGCCACCGGCAGCAGAACAGGTCGCATCACAATCGTCCATTACTCTCCCTCCGTGTTCTAGAGTCATGCACAGAACTGACTCATAGTTATGAGTGGACTGATAGATTATGGGATTAT
This sequence comes from Nannobrachium achirus, assembly GCF_963921795.1. Taxonomy (NCBI): domain Eukaryota; kingdom Metazoa; phylum Chordata; class Actinopteri; order Myctophiformes; family Myctophidae; genus Nannobrachium; species Nannobrachium achirus. The sequence goes on from NC_137824.1 coordinate 2,039,973, forward strand.
TCAGGATTTATCTACTGCATTGAGTGGTGGAGAGACGAACCATTGACTGCAATATATCGATTGGATGAATGGAACGTGCAGCGTGGACAGCTAAAGGTTTTATTCCATCTCTGGTATGAGGAGTCTGTCTCCAAAATGATATCAGATTTTGAAGAAGAAAAATATAAGAAACATAGTAAATCACTCTATATTATTTAGAGGCTCAGTATTTTGAAATTAAAGTACCTGGTTTATATATATATATATATATATATATATATATATACATATATACAGTATGAGGGATTGAATGTAGGAGTCTCAGAAGTAATGTTGGAGAAAACCCAGTGACGTCATCCAGTCATCTCCAAATTTGGGCATTGTTTCAGCATGCAGATGTTACCATGGTGGCGACACGTGCGCAGTACAGGCGGCGGTAACAGTGATCCCTTAATGCGCCACTTTCATGGTGGCCAGCAACATTGTCAATCTGACACATTGGTTGGATTTCATACAAAAGCAAAAGGTTGACGTTAATGGACCAAGTACGGTCGTTCACCGGTCATCACCGTGCTGTGATAGAAAAAAACAGAGTGCATCCCATTTTTTTTTGTTTGTTTGTTTTTGTGTCAAGGACCCCCAAATTGATGTATTTGCACCAGGGACCCTCAGAAGAGAAGGTTATTGTTACATTATAAATATAAATGACTCAAAGCTTGTAGATCTGCTATTTTTGAATAGCCATATGGATACAGTGGTTCAAATGATGCTGTATTAACCCATTTAGCAGGTGACCCCCTGGAACCCACTAAAGGACCCCTGGGAGTCCCCGGGCTCTACTTTGAGAAGCCATATTCAACATCCACTAGCACTTTTACTGTGTTAATATGTTAAATATTGTTGCTGTCAGGTGGAAGGCTCATAATATCCAAAACTGTTACTTGTCAGAAATCCAATTCAAAAGTGCAAATGCAAAACGTGTTGCATCACAATGCGTTTTGAGCTGTTGCTGCTACCTTTATGTGACACTGTAGTATGACAATATGTAGATAAGATGTTTCTACCGGACAGCAATTGCAATTATCTACAATATTTCAATAACGTAATTCCTTAAACAAGAAATCTTGTGAAATAAAATGTTGTCAACCAATCATCAAGGACGATGATACACAAAAGAAGAAGAAGAATAAACAGATTGTGATTTATTTTCATGTACATGGTATCCCTAAATCAAAGACCTTACCAGCCAATAAGCCCATATTAATATTACTCATGGTGGCTTTCATGGGGGGGCGGGCTGGATCGCATCAGTGAGACCAGCCATATAAACACAACCGTCTCTAACTGAGTTACACTATTGGTTGTCCGGTTAGCCTAAAAATGAACTAGCCAATAAGACTCCCTCCAGGCTTATGAGATGTAGTCTATCCTAATAAGTAATAACCAACCCTTTCTTGTCATTTGCAGGGTTCTACAGTAACAGTATTTCACTTGCTATTGCCCATAAAGATATTACCGCACCTGGAAAATGAATTTTGGAGCACAGTGTCCAAGTGAAGACTATCGTACAACCTACCATAGTCTACAAATACATCCCAGGGATATCTGTCTGTGTATCTGTATGTATGTGTGTCCTTAGTTTATGGCCAAATATGGAGTTGACTAACATCATACACGTCAATGTATTGTTGCCATAGATGACTGAAGTCATATACTGCCCTCAACGTACTCAGATAACGGGTACTGCATTAGTCTTTTCAATCCAAAGTCAAATTCATTTTGTTCAAAGTAATTCAAACTTTTAGCAATCAGAATAACCCGCCCCCAGCCGCATGCCTTTTCATAATCACAAGCAATACTAAAACAATTATTGTCATTGGTTTGTAAAGTTGTAATTGCGTATTGCGTCCGTACAACAGAGAGAGAGAGAGAGAGAGAGAGAGAGAGAGAGAGAGAGAGAGAGAGAGAGAGAGAGAGAGAGAGAGAGAGAGAGAGAGAGAGAGATTACAGATTACAGATTATGGAACACTTACACACCCATACTATTTGATAAGTTTGGATGAATTTGCGCAGGCCAGTCCCATCAAATTAAAAGCTCTACACAGTCCAGCAATACATTCTAGATTTTGACCCTAGATGTGTCTACAGACATTATATCTACAGTAGTAACAGTAATATATTAGACAAGTTGAATTGATGTAACCACAAACTAATGACACAATGAATCAAAAGATTGCCATGTTCTGCTTTACTTACACATTGTCATGTTTGCTTGATTCCCCTGATTCCCGTAAATGTAGGGTAAGTGATTTAAAGGAGCTGTAGTCAACTTTTTCTTGATAAACGGATGCTAAAATAAAAATAATGTTTCGAAAAGCTTCATATGTGTTTCTTTTCAAAAAATGAACTTAGAAAGGAGATGCCAGCACTCACTTTAGAATGAAATCTTTCTCTTTTATTTTCAAGATGCCCCAGCAGCACAGCAGCGACAAACGAACGTTTCGACCCGTGTGGGTCTTCCTCAGCGTGTATCTGAGATTAACTAGTGTCAGTGTCACTTATAAAGGGGACCTGGGTGCATCACACAAAACGGTCCGAGCGACATACAACATCCGTTTAGATCACTTCTTTTTTACATTTTTACATTTTTCACATTCCAAGAAAAATAATAAAATAACAATAGTATCAAATACATTTTTGGACATTTTAGAAAAGTTACTGTTAGAGCAAGTCATAGTCTGTGCAGGTCCCAGACCCCAATATAAAAGACAGACTCAGACTTTTCTAAAGTAGTACAACAGTAGAGTATTTAAAAGTTCTAAATGCTCTACTGTTGTACTACTTTAGAAAAGTCTGAGTAACTTTTCTAAAATGTCCAAAAATGTATTTGATACTATTGTTATTTTATTATTTTTCTTGTAATGTGAAAAATGTAAAAATGTAAAAAAGAAGTGATCTAAACAGATGTTGTATGTCGCTCGGACCGTTTTGTGTGATGCACCCAGGTCCCCTTTATAAGTAACACTGACACTAGTTAATCTCAGATACACGCTGAGGAAGACCCACACGGGTCGAAACGTTCCTTTGTCGCTGCTGTGCTGCTGGGGCATCTTGAAAATAAAAGAGAAAGATTTCATTCTAAAGTGAGTGCTGGCATCTCCTTTCTAAGTTCATTCGTTCCATGAGCCGTGCACCCAAGACAAGTATTTGATGGAACAACTGTGTTTGACGAGTGCTCCTCTCTCTCTCTTCTGAAGTTTTCAAAAAATGACCACAAAAAGCGTAAAATAATGATAAAATAATCATTTTAGCCGTTGTCAGGCTAATGCAAACAAAGCCAGCCTGACAATGACTAGAATGAAAAAGTTGTCTATAGCTCCTTTAATTTCATTCAATAATAACAAAATGGGTCTATGTTTCCTCCAATCAGGATGGAGTGGGGCCGTCCTCCAATCATGGTCGAGTGGGGGTGGGGCTTATGCACACCAAGGCCCGCCCCCACTTGATCATGATTGGAGGAAGACTCCTGCCAGTCACCTCCATGAAAACTGCAAATGAAACTTAAATAAAACCACGTACCCTAACTTTAAATCTATTCTTAAGTTGCAATTACATTTTTCATTTATGCCTAGCTAATCTTTTAGTTGTTATTATGTCCCACACCATCCCTCCCCTGGTCACCCCACCCCAACACACACACGCGTGCGCGCACACACACACACGCACGCACCCACGCACGCACGCACGCACGCACGCACGCACGCACGCACGCACGCACGCACGCACGCACGCACGCACACACACACACACACACACACACACACACACACACACACACGCACACACTACATTACTAATTGATACTAGATCTTATTACGTATTGATCAAAAACAGGCCGTGCCACGTCCGAGAACATGGTCTAATTAGATGATGTATATTTCATATTGCTCTCTTGCAATACAATACAACCCACCGGTGTATTAGAATATCCATTATTCATAGAGAATGCCAATATATTTGACATATTTATTTTTCAGTCCGGTGTGGCGGGCCAAGCTGTTTCTAGAAGATGCATGTGTCTGACGCTAATTTTTGGATGCATTGTGCGAGTGGAGCAAAGTGGCTCTCTTGTCTACATTATTAAAGGCCTCAGATGTGTTTTGCTTGTTTTCAGCCCATGGAAATATATTATCATGAAGGGTGAGGAGAGGAGAAGAGGCAGTGCCATGTATTAAAAGCTCCAATGCAAAGAACAGGACGAGAAATGCTCGACGCTACAAATATCATGTGCTCTTCAAAGGGGAAGAGAGTGTGCCTGTGTGTTAGGGCATTCACGAACAGTGATTTTTAGTGTTCTAATTATTCAACCTCAAAGTATTCGAATAGTCGAATATTCGACAGGACTGGCCAAACTGTCAAATATTAAGTAAGCAAGAGGCGAACATTGTGAAAATAGCCGATCTACATGCTCACAACGCCTCGCGTTGCGAGGCGTTGTGAGCATGTAGATCTGATATTTTCACAATATTTGTCTGCGGAAACCGAGTCACATTAAATGTAATACATACAATTCCATGTGCTTGTCAGGGTGGGGGTCCCCAGTTCAAATATGTTTATTTTGGGTGTCACGGCCTAAAAAGGTTTGAGAACCCCTGGTATAGAGCATTAACAAATTCATCCACCAGGGGCATTGACAACTCATCCTTACGACTTCCTATAGCCAAGCTTTATAAACTATATATTTTTAAAGAGAAAACAATAAAATAAAATAAAAAGCGAATATTCAACTTCGGTGAACAACGTCGAATAGTGACTTTGATATTCGAAGATTTGGTGAATGCCCTACTGTGTGTGTGTGTGTGTGTGCGTGCGTGCGATGTGCGTGTGTGCGTGCGTTTGTGTTCTGGGTAAGAGGTTATGTAAATGTATGTATAAAATACATAAAACAATCATTTTCATGGTATGGCTAGTAAACACACATAACCACAGGGATGACATTCACCTCCAGTAGAGGTCAACTGTAACACATATCTTTCGGTTTTGACATCTTAAACGCATACTGTATGACGCCAATGGTTTATACACTGTGAGAATGGGCTGCATCAGCAAATATGGTATCTCTCATTTTATTACAACTTGTTTAGCAGGAAATGACAAGGCACCCCATCCCTCATACGGTGTTTGTTCAATATACACAATGTGTGAAGTCTTGTCAGATTTAGGTGAACATAATGTCTGCTATTTATGAATGACTGCAGAGTTGTGATAAGTGCTGCCAGCTCTGATTTAGCCCCTGTCATTCAGTAATTAAGTACATTTACTTAAGTACTACTGTACTTGAGTATTTCCAATTTCCGATACTTTTACTTCTACTCCATCACATCTCAGAGGCAAAGAATGTACTTTAACGCCACTACTATTATTTGGAAACTTTAGTTACTAGTTACTTATTTTATTTTGATATACATGCTATTTTCAAACTATTCTTATACATTTGAAAACTTGAAATGGGACATTCTGCACAATGAGTGCTTTCTACTTTTGGTACTTTAAGTGCATTTTGATGACAACACTTTTGTACTTTTACTCAAGTACATTTTGAATTCCAGACTTTTACTTGTAAGGGTGCACACACACCAAAGTACCTATGAGAGTGGAATCCGCATTCCGCCAATGCATTTCAATGAGAATGGAGCGGTTTGCCAGTAGAGGATTTCTGCAAAAAAGAAAAAAAAAGCAAAAAAAGAAATCTCATTGAAATGCATTGGCGCAATGCGGATTCCACTCTCATAGGTATTTTGGTGTGTGTGCACCCTAAAACAGTGTTTCTCAGCCACTGTGCCTGGGGACCTTTGGTGTGCCCCTGAGAAGGGTAAAGTGTGCCCCTTGAAACTGGTTGAAAGCCAGTATTGTATTTATCATTTTAAAAATGATTTAAACTAGTGAAAACAGCCGATCTACAAGCACACAACGCCTCGCGGCGCGAGACGTTGTGTGCTTGTAGATCTGCTGTTTTCACTACTGTTGTGCGACAGCCTTGTATGATGAAGCCGGGCTTTACTTTGCGAAGAAACATACAAAATTGAAACTTGGAGATACAAGGTTTCTTCCCGACATTGACGATATTTACACCCCTGTATTATGTTGGTGTGCCCATGGATTCTTTGGACATGAAAAGTGAGCCCATGCAGAAAAAAGGTTGAGAAACAATGCCCTAACAGAGTATTACTACATTGAAGTATTGATACTTTTACATGGAGTACTCCAAAACATTGGAGTACTTCCACCACTGAGGACAGAGACGGGCAGACAACAGACAGGGCTATAAAGAGACAGAGAGAAGTGGAGACAAAAACAGCGAGATAAAATCAGAGACCTGCAGATGCGCACTAGACCAGAAGGAGACTACTAAATCACATAAGCCAGATAGAGACAACATTTGCAAAAACATTGTATACATTGGATATTTGCTCTTCAGTACTAGTAGGGCGTTCTTATTTTTGGACATGGCTTGGAAATAGCGCTACTGATCTCGAACATGTCCATTTGGCCTTGTCACCTGAAGGGGATTTCATTGATCTGCCAAAGTCCTTCTCTATAATCGCTCCGTGGAAGTCTGAGAGATGGCTTCAGGTCGAGTCAGGAAGGTACCAAATGTTAAAAGTTAAAGAACTCATGCTCTACAAAAACAACAACAGGAAAGTGTAGCTACAGTAGCAATATTGTTTTCTAATAATCACTACATTTGTTTTTCTTCTTTCTTATATCACACATCGAATTATATATTGTGATACAGCCGTGAACGCGCCAGATCTTGTTAATCCATATCATTTAATCTCTGTGAGTTCCTCTGTATGCACTGTATGAGGGAGGTATCAGCAAGTGCCATACATGTTTTGTGTTACTAGATTGCCACCTAGTGAATGCATCTGAAAAGTCACCTTTCCAATGGCCATAGGAGATGTGGCTGCTGTTGCTTTAGCTTTGTAAGCTGCCTGTTATAAGAGACCCTTTTGAGAACGGTACATTTTGGCTTCTGCCAAGCTGTAGCATAAAGACACTTTATACAGTGTGCATACGTGTGTGTGTGTGTGTGTGTGTGTGTGTGTGTGTGTGTGTGTGTGTGTGTGTGTGTGTGTGTGTGTGTGTGTGTAAATATATATATACTGTACAGTATGTATATCAGTGGTTCTCAAAGTGGGGTCCGAGACGGGTGCCTGTTGGCCAACTGGTCCAGGCCCATACCACACAGGCATTGATGCCTGGCGGCATCGCCGGTTCTATTCCTGATCCGGCTGACCTTCGCCGCATGTCACTCCCCATCTCTCCCCCCATTTCCTATCAGTCTACTGTCCTATCTAATAGATGCTATAAATATATCGTCGTTGTCGTCTGGAAACCTCGTATCTCCAAGTTTCAGATTTGATTTTTTTTTTTTGCAAAGCAAAGCCCTGCTTCATCATAAAAGGCTGTCGCACAAAAGTAGTGAAAACAGCCAATCTACAAGCACACAATGCCTCGCACCGCGAGGCGTTGTGTGCGGCGTTGTGTGCGGCGTTGTGTGCTTGTAGATCTGTTTAAATCATTTTTAAAATGATAAATACAAAATGAACGGTTTTCACCTGACAACGACGATATGCTTAATTTTAATATTAGAATTAAGCGTGCTTCATTGCGTTAGTTGCGTTGTGCCTGTTTGATTGAGACTAATCAGAACTATTGAGATGGGTCAGAGAGAAAAGACAAATCAAGAAATAACATGCCATATTATCAAGAATGTCAAAAGGCTGCAAAAGTACGTGCCTCTCTTTCCACCCCCCTCCCTCCCTCACTCACTCACTCCTTCTTTCCCTCTCCACTCTCTCTCTCCCCTTTCAGCTCCAGATATCCTCACACCCTCCATCTCTCATTGCCAGGCTCCCATGACCCATTCTTCACAAGCAAAGGGAAAGTACACTTTCCATTAGTCCAATTCATAGCCACGTGAAGATGTACCTAATGTAAAAAAGCAGCAGTGTCTGTTGTTAAGCCTTCAGAGAAATTGAAATTACTTCGCGTGGCTTTTATCGGGGATACGGACCGTGGTGCCGCAGATTCCTGGTATGTGACAGGGACTAATAATAACATAGTTGTCAACGCACAGAAAGGAGCGCTCCGGACTGGAGGCTGAAGATGTAAAAATGTACAGGACGCTTACAGCAGTCGGATACAAAAATAGGTAGACGTCATACAAATAAAACCATGAATCTTTTACCCTCTACTGACCCAGTTGCAGTGGCGTCAGTTCAGAAAAAGCTATGGCAACATGACTGGTGTCTACCAGTCATGTTGCCATACCTTAGCAACAGGCATGATACATTTATTTTAAGAAGTACATTTTATTTTTTTCCCCCCGTTCTACGGTTTCTTGGGCTGGATATGGCAGCAACGGTTGTTCAAGTGCAGCTAAACTTGGCATGTCAGTAAACGTGCCACAATTAACAATAATGCATTGCACCTGTGCAGCTGACCTGCGGAACCTGGGAATATACCATTCTGTCAAGGTGGGGAGAATACAAGTGTGGAGAATATAATACCTTGTTAAAGTGACCATTTTGTTCAATTTTGTAATTTACTGTAATTTACTGTAATTTAACGACATAATAACCAGCACAGATAGACAAAGAGACATTCATGGATTTATATTTAAAAGTAACTTTTATTTTCCCCCCTGGACCCGGGGTATGGCAGCTGCATACCCCTGCCATACCCAATTGACTCCCCTGAGGCAGAAGACGTAAAAATGTACAGGACGCTTACAGCAGTTGGATACAGAAATAGTGAGATGGCTCTGTGAGACGTCATACAAATAAAACCATGACTCTTTTACCCTCTACTGACCCAGTAGAGTCTGTTGATTCCGACGCCAAATAGGACATTTTGCATATCAGAACGTACTTGAACCCCAGGGGGTCCAGGGGAAAAATCCGCCCAAAATGCATGCCCCAATTGGAACAGTTGTGGACACAAAACTACAATGGTTGTGGCTACTCTTGACCCACCAAATGTAAGCTAGCAATTTATAGTGAATAGAGAATGTGTCCATCAAGGTGTCATCAATTGATCTTATGAATATATTTCAAACTATATGTAAACTCTACAGATGTTTTAGTGAGAGTAGTGCTGTAATATTAGTAATGATAGATAGATAGATAGATAGATAGATAGATAGATAGATAGATAGATAGATAGATAGATTATTTACAAAGTTACAGAGAAGTAAGAAAAAGAAAAAACAAGAACAGAGTACAGTAAAGAGCAAAGTACATCAAGAAACACAGATTAAACACTAAAATGTAAAAGTATAGGGTGAGTAATGATAAAAACGAATACAAATAAGGTGTACTAATATTGTAAAATGAGTAATGCATGGATGAAAAATACAATGGCAGCTGATTATATGTGCTGTAGGGCCCCTGTAGCAGAATCAACGTTGAAATTGTAATTTGATTTGGTCTCTATTGGTTTATTGACCAATGAACAGTTGTGTGACTGGTTATGGGAAGCCGGCTTCCCATATGGGGTTTAAGTGGTTAACAATGTGAAGTTGACAGATGCAAAATGGTAAATGGTGCATTTATATAGCGCTTTTATCCAACGCGCATTACATAGATTGTGCATTACATTCACCCATTCACGCAACACATTCATACACCGGTGGTGGAGGAAACCATGCAAGGCACCAACCTGCTCACTGGGAGCAACTAGGGGTTCAGAGTCTTGCTCAAGGACTCGTCGACATTAACTCAGGGGGAGCCCGGATTCGAACTGGGAACCCATTGGGAACCCTTTGTGCTCTAATAACGGTTTCTCTACGCCTGAGCTATGCCGCCCCAATGCAATGACGTTTTGTTTTGTTTTTTCAATCCAAAAAGACACAGAAATCCTGATAAAGACATGAACGAGTCAATCTACCACCTGGCAATAAGCTGCCAGATTTTGTATTTCGTGGCCGACATCTGAGCCTAGTTTAGTTCTCATAATGTTCTCAATATGCTTTGTTTGTAGATGCAATATGCAGGTGTTTGGAGAAATGCCATTTCCTTCCCACATAGTTTATCATTTATGAATACGGCCCATTTTATATTCATTACCAATTACCAGGAAACATATTTGGATCTTTTATACCGAGCGTACCTGACGCCTCCCCGCAATATGCAGACAGCGGTGCCTATCTCATAGAACTGAGTAATTACTAGTCTCTGGAAGTATTGTTAACCCATTTAGGGCCTAGAATTATTGAATGCTTTAACCGGTGAAAAATAGCAGATATACAAGCTCACAGCGCGGCACCGAGTGCCGCGCTGCGAGCTTGTAGATCTGCTATTTTTGAAAAAGTCGTGAAAATGTGTGCAAATCTTTGAATATATGTATTTTCAAAGCGAACGATTGCAACTCAAATTTTGCTTCTGGGGGGGTCCCCGGAACTAGATATTTTGAGATGGGGGTCCGTGGCCAAATACATATCATTTTGGTGGTCCTTCACATGAAAAGGTTTGAGAACCACTGACATAGTAGTCTCTCAAGAACAGACTAACTGAGCTCCAGTTAAGTGAAAAGGACCTTTCCTTTGACGATGGCTGGCCAGATTGCTGACATAGAAACATAGTTTTTTCAAAAAAACCTTAGAAGGATTCAAAAGACACTTATAGAATCGGGGTCAAAATTCCAATGTTCACGATTTTTCAAAAATAGCAGATCTACAAGCTCGCAGCGCGCGCTGTGAGCTTGTATATCTGCTATTTTTCAATAGTTAAAGCATAAAATAACTATACACAATATAGTGTACCCCGTTCTGAATGCGTTAAGGGACTGTTACAGCAAACCCAATGAATTGCACACAGCGGGGGCTAATTGGGGGAGGGAAACACAGGCGTGATTGTTAGCATTCTCCAGAGATGCTTTCTGTCTGAGGCCGAACATCAACGAGGACGTTGCCTTTTCTCTGCTGTGATTACCGGGCGTCAAAAGGAAATTACACCCATAAGCGTAACGCCGTTGTCGGGTGGAAACCTCGTATGTCCGAAACCGTTCGTTTTGTTCGCGAGGCGTTGTGTGCTTGTAGATCGGCTGTTTTCAAATTTGAAACTTGGAGATACAAGGTTTCTGCCCGACGGTGACGATAAACAGGTTCTAAAATATTATTGAAAAGAAAAAAACGGCAACATTGCTCACCGACCGGGTTTCTCTATTCAGATTATTCATCCTTTCCATTTATCTGCCATTAATTTTCGATACTAACATTCAATTCATTACCAGATGAGCAAAAGGGAACGGAGGGGAGGGGGAGAAAATAACAGTTGACTGTGTTATTCCATTTTATTAGATGTTTTTGTTGCACACGTGGTCTCTTTAATAGTCCAGTAATTTTAGGCCAAAATTAGGCTAAACCTAAAACAAATTGCAATAGTAGCAAACTCAACTGATTCTGTATCCTCATCATGTCCTTAGTGAGGGGAAAAAAAGTCCCAAGGAATCCCATCGGGGCAAAGTTTTGAAAACGACCTACCTACCTTCACTTACTATACACTACTACACTGACTCCCAAAAAAATCTGCTTTAAGTGGGATTTGAGGGGTCAAAGTAGGGGTTTTTTAATTATTCTGAATCCATTGCAAGCATTTGTTTTGCATGAAAAACATTCCTTGGGCAAGAAATGGCCCCTCAAAATGATGGTTTAGTGATGAGTCATCAATTTTCACAGTCTTTTGGGGTCCGTTTTTAGCCCAAGGAATGTTTTTCATGCAAAACAAATGCTTGCAATGGATTCAGAATAATTAAAAACCCCTAGTTTGACCCCTCACATCCCACTTAAAGCAGATTTTTTTGGGAGTCATTTGTCCTTTATAGTGTGTAGTGTATAGTAAGTGAAGGTAGGTAGGTCGTTTTCAAAACTTTGCCCCGATGGGATTCCTTGGGACTTTTTTTCTCTCACTAAGGACATAATGAGGATACAGAATCAGTTGAGTTTGCTACTATTGCAATTTGTTTTAGGTTTTTTCATATAATGACTGGACTATAAAGGACCACTTCACCTCTGGGTCAACCAGATCTTATTTTATTGATGTTTGGGACACGATCAACACAATCCTGAGTTATTTTTTGTGTTCAATCTGTGTTTTTAGATATTTTAGTACTTCAGCATGCTACAACGCATCATATGATGCTTTGTAGCATGATATTGCATCATCTGATGCATCATATGATGCAAAATGCATCATATGAAGCAAAATGCATCATATGAACACAGATTGAACACAAACTCAGGATTGTGTTGATCGTGTCCCAAACAACAATAAAATAAGATCTGGTTGTCCCAGAGGTGAAGTGGCCCTTTAAAGGATATAGTGCTAAAGTTTGTAGCCCTAAAACCCCAAAGTGAATTTGCAATGGGTTCCCTCAGCAGATTTTATTTTTTTATTTTATGTATACAGTGAAAATAATAATAATAATGTGGTTAACATAAGCTGAGACTTTCAAATGTAATGACATTATGTTAATACCTCAGTTAATATCTCAACTATGAATTGAATTAACGTATATTAATTTCCTGTGTGGTTTAAAGAAAATCATAAAGCGTGTGCTGATTTGTGAAGATTAGCTTGAACAAAAATTGTTAACATACCAAAGATAAGTGGCCTACAAAAAATATGTAGCACTATTCTACAGTAGTAGTTTTACAATGAGCACATATTCTGGCAATCTATTGAACGGCGACATTCGTATAGTCATAATTTAATGAACATCTGGTTTTCAGAGGATGCCTAATGATTTCACATTCATCTCCCTCTAAATGGCTAAAGTGCACGCAATTATGTTTTTAATTAGCTGTGAATCTGTTACTGTCAATTGCGGTGATTCATCTCTCGCACATGAAACGCATTGTCAAGCCACAAAGGGCATATTGGTTTGGTTTCATAAGAAGTCTATTTCTTTCGGGATTAAAGTTTCATGCCATTTTTAAAATATAGTGCCTGTCCCCATGACAGAAAGAAAATCATTAATAGCTCCTCATCTCACTTTGTTCTACCCTCACAAGTGGGCTGCAAGGTGAGAAAATTGGATCAGCTTGGAGCAATATGAAGTTTCTTCCAATTCACAATGTAAAAAATTGACTGATAAGGACAGGGATATATTTAATCAGTGTGACTTTCCCCGGTGATGCTGTTAAAAGTAGGGTTGCCAACTCCGAGAGTTTCAAATACGGGACACCTC
>NC_137824.1:2058205-2148205 GCF_963921795.1 Nannobrachium achirus
TATCTATCTGTCTATCTGTCTATCTATCTATCTATCTATCTATCTATCTATCTATCTATCTGTCTGTCTATCTATCTATCTATCTATCTATCTGTCTATCTGTCTATCTATCTATCTATCTATTAGGGGTGGGACAATATACGATATTATCATTTATCATGATAAAAAACACTCATGATAATCGTATCGTGGAGATTTAATTTATCGTGATATTGTCCTCCGTATCAATTCACCTTTTATTTGCAGAGCTGCAAATCCAGCATTTTAAACCCTCTAGAATTGGTAAAAGGTACTTATAATATATGTACTTGATACAGTCTTTTTTTCACTCTACCCAAATCTCTTTGCCCAAAAATAGCCGATCTACAAGCTCACAACGCGTTGTGTTGCGACGCGTTGTGAGCTTGTATTGAGCTGCTATGAGCTGCTATTTTTAGGCAAATGTTCCGCCCCAGGATAATGGATTTTGATTATCGCGATAATATCGTAAATCGCAATTTCTTTGGTCATAATGAAGATGATATTAAATTTTCATATCGTCCCATCCCTACTATCTATCTATCTATCTATCTATCTATCTATCTATCTATCTATCTATACATTTGTTGATAACGGCTACGATGAGTTGACCTACAGATACAGTACGTGGGATGAGTTCACTTTCACTTTCAAATGAAATCAATCAAATTAAAACGAGTTTGCCGTATTTTCAGAATTTAGAAAGATTATACTGTACTATCCAGTCAATAATGTATAAGAACAGAACAAGCACTAAATGTTAAAATGTAATGTTTAAAAGAAATGTAAGCGTTACATTTTGAATTGGTCAAATTGGATGTGACCTGGTAAATGAATGAAATAGGTTGCCTGCCTGCCCACCCACTAACCATTGCTTACAGTTGAAATTTATAGAAACTGTAAACTGCATTGCTTTCAGAATAACGGCATTCCAATAAAACCTCATTGCTTTTGTATTAATCAATATGCATTGCTGAGATCAATGTTGTTAAGTCAACACATGCCCCTCAATACATTACTTTATCCATTACATGGCCCATTACACTTTCCCTAAGGGCTTCTGACAAGCCATGAGGTAACATAATCTTATTGTGCAACACAATCTCTCACGACGACAAGTCATTTTGAGCCCTTTCCCCTCATTGCAGTACATTTCCCCCCAACCATTTCTGTATTACTGCATGGTGATGTATGGAAGACAAATGGAGACCCATTAGTTGTGTATTAATTACAAGAGGGAAATAACTTTGTTCATCAATCATGTCATTTCTCCCTCTGCGTGTCAGGAGTCATTTGGTGACAGAATACTCTAAAACCTGGTAGGTGTGTTCTGTTTTGTGCTGTGCTTTTAACCCATTCAGAACGGGTACATCATTGTGTATCATTATTTTATGCTTTAACTATTGAAAAATAGCAGATATACAAGCTCACAGCGCGGCACCGAGTGCCGCGCTGCGAGCTTGTAGATCTGCTATTTTTGGAAAATCGTGAAAATTTGAATTTTGACCCGATTCTATAAGTATCCTTCTAAGATTTTTTGAAAAACCCTATGTTTCTATGTCAGCAATATGGCCAGCCATCGTCAAAGAAAAGGTCCTTTTCACTTAACTGGAGCTCAGTTAGTCTGTTCTTGAGAGACACGAGAGACTACTATGTCAGTGGTTCTCCAACCTTTTCATGTGAAGGACCCCCAAAACGATATCTATTTGGCCACAGACCCCCATCTCAAAATACCTAGTTCCAGGGACCACCCAGAAGCAAAATTTTAGTTACAATCGTTCGCTTTGAAAATAGATATATTCAAAGATTTGCCCACATTTTCCACGACTTTTTCAAAAATAGCAGATCTACAAGCTCGCAGCGCGGCACTCGGTGCCGCGCTGCGAGCTTGTATATCTGCTATTTTTCACTGGTTAAAGCATTCAATAATTCTAGGCCTAAATGGGTTTAATAGCCTGTATTGTGTTACACAGAGTGTATGTGCCTCTTGTTTCTCTATCCAGACGCGTGCTACAGAGCTACCCCACTGAGCAAAGGTTCACACAGACGCCTCGAATAGAACAGATACAAATTATCATGTCAAGGTAGATTAATTGCAAAGATGGCTGAAAGAGTAATGATCACTGCTGTCAGAATGCATAGGCACGCGCAGCCGTGGCAATATCACGGCATTTAGGAGGGATCATATACAATTACTAGGTCTTCCTCTCTGCGAGAATGAATGTCAGAGCGGCAATACATCTCAATCTGAGAACCACCAATGATAAGAACGAGCAGACTTTTGAGCTGTTCGCACAGAGTAACGGGGCTCCGGTGGAAAAAAGAAAATCTTGTGAGCCCTTTGACAGTTCTCTAGAATCGCTCGCTTATAATGTGATTTACCACTTAAACCGTCTATACTTAGTAAACTACTGTAATGCTTAGTTGACCAGGGTAGGCTCTGTACTTGGTCCGCTCTTTATATCAAACATGTTTGCAGAAAATAAATCGACGCGCTCGGGTAGCACTTGATATGCATCCCATGTCTATAACGCATCATAAACATCCATATAATCTCACAATAACATCTATTATGTATGTGAGTATGTGCCCCGCATATCTCGAGAACCATTTGTCCAGATTCGGCACGCGTATTACCCGCAGCAGCGTGGAGTGCAGTGCCCGGCCTCGACTCCACCCGATGCGCGGTTTTCCGGAACCGCCACGAAAGTTGATTCTGATTGGTCAAGCGCTGAAATCAGAGGTCCGATATTCCCTGATAACAGACCGCTCCGCTCTATAACAGACCGCTGCCTAATCAAAGACTCAGAGCACCTGCTGCAGTCAAGCTGCACTGCGTGAATCTTGTGCTGTATCCAACATGTCAGCCATGTAAACAAGCACACAGCGACATTTACAACTACGTTGCTCTCAAGAATGTTTTTAAAAATATTTTAAGCGAGAAATAGACAACGTAGTATGAGAAAATGGATCTAATCGGCACTTCCTTGTTTTCCAAGGCGACCGTGTCGCGCTGGGGGACGCCCAGCGCAACACTTGTGGAACACTTCCAGCCGTCTGTAAACAAGGAAATACTTTGTTTTGTTTTTAGTTTTGAGTCAAATTATACATTTTATTTAGTAGCCGGGTAAAAAGCGGGATAATGAATCCCTTCGGCCTGGCGCCTCAGGGATGTTATCAATCCGTCGGCCTGTTATATATCGTCATTCACCGCGGAGCTATTCATTATCCCTTACATAGGGATGCTAGGGTTTGGGTGGTTTAACTACAACGTGGCACCATCTCTCACTGAACATGCATGCATGCATGAGCCATGCAATCAAACTGGCAGGGAAGAAGCTCATCAGACATCCACTAATCCTTTTCTACTTGGGGACGCACACACAGACACACATGAGTGTATAATGGTCAAAACTCTGAAATGTCAGATGGTCAGAGGAGCATGTACCATTATACTGTGTGTGTGTGTGTGTGTGTGTGTGTGTGTGTGTGTGTGTGTGTGTGTGTGTGTGTGTGTGTGTGTGTGTGTGTGTGCACATACATATCAGCGTTGTCGGGTGAAAACCTTGTATGTCCAAAGCCGTTCGTTTTGCATTCATCCTTTTACAAATGATTTAAAGGTGTATTCAGTGATAATGAAAGTGGCCGGGGGTCATCTTGTCTCTTACTGGCCTTACAGCGTGGAAATGTTTAGTTTTTTATAAATGTTTTACATCATTATAATGTTATCGTTTTTATCATTAGACCCGCCAAGCACTGAATATCGGTAGGCCTACATATCCAGCTTCAGGATATGTATGATACTGATTTACTACGAGACTGTGGCATTTTATTAGTTCAGTAGTTTACAATCTAGGCATTTAGCAGACGTTCTTAATTCGGAATGACTGTGGTTCTCAAAACCTTTATTTTGACCATCATAACTAAACATCATAACATAACTACGGCCATACTCTACCCTGATTGGTCGAGGACTGGCTGGCCACCTCTGAAAACTGAATCTACCTATGCTCGTAACACGGGCCATGGTGGAAATCCTTATATGGTCAGCACACATTCTAGTGAGGAGAATGAATGGAAAATGTACCAATTATATTTGTATTTGAATGAAATACAATCACTGAATATACCTTTAAACTAGTGAAACAGCCGATCTGCACAACACCTCGCACCGCGAGGCGTTGTGTACTTGTAGATCTGCTGTTTTCACTACTTTTGTGCGACGGCCTTGTGTGATGAAGCAGGGCTTTACTTTGCGAAAGAACGTACACGTTTGAAACTTGGAGATACGAGGTTTCCACCCGACGATATGATGATTTCGGCTTTATTTTCGATAGTGACAGTGAGCAGAGACAGCTAAAACAGGAGAAAGAGAGAGAGAGAGAGAGAGAGAGAGAGAGAGAGAGAGAGAGAGAAAGAGAGAGAGAGAGAGAGAGAGAGAGAGAGAGAGAGAGAGAGAGAGAGAATAGAGGCTGACAGGCAGCAAAGGGCCTAGAAGACATGGTGTATGTGCTCTGCCATGTAAGCTACCAGGGGCGCCCCTATAGGCTACATTTTTATCCCTATAAATATGCCTACATCCAGTCTCGCCAGGTGCAAACAGTTTTGTGCGAGCACAGAAAGTAGAACATTGGATCGTCTGTTGCCGAGGTATAGAGGAATAACTGGCGTGGAACACATGCCCTCGGGCAAAGGTATGACAACAAGGCAAGAACAAACATTTTCGCCTCAGATGAGCCTCTCCGCAGCATCCTTGGCCGCTTAAAACCCATTCAGAACGGGTAACACGTTATTGTGTATCGTTATTTTATGCTTTAACTATTGAAAAATAGCAGATCTACAAGCTCACAGCGTGGCACCGAGTGCCGCGCTGCGAGCTTGTAGATCTGCTATTTTTGAAAAAAACGTGAAAATTAGAATTTTGACCCGATTCTATAAGTGTCTTTTGAATCCTTCTAAGGTTTTTCCAAAAAAAAAACTGTTTCTATGTCAGCAATCTGGCTTAGCCATCGTCAAAGAAAAGGTCCTTTTTCACTTAACTGGAGCTCAGTTAGTCTGTTCTTGAGAGACTACTATGTCAGTGGTTCTCCAACCTTTTCATGTGAAGGACCCCCAAAATGATATGTATTTGACCACGGACCCCCATCTCAAAATATTTAGTTCCAGGGACCACCCAGAAGCAAAATTTGAGTTACAAACGTTCGCTTTAAAAATACATCTAGTATAAGATTTGCACAAATTGTCATGACTTTTTTCCCTGTTTAAAGCATTAAATAATTCTAGGCCTAAATGGGTTAAGTTCACATAGTACCTCCTGTGAATACCACGTGTGATACCATTGACACACATTATGGATTTTACCTGCTTGAAAATCTCTCTATGTGGGGAGCCTGGAAATGTCAAGACGAGGAGCCCAGGCTCTGAGATTTACTGGGAATTTATAGATCACCAAAAGTAATTCTCTTAGGAGTGGGGCGTGAAAAGTCCATGCAGGAACCTACTTCAGAATGCAACCACTGTTTCCCATTTCACCCCGAGCAAGAACTGATATCTGGCACATTTGCATATACATGTATTTGCACAGATCCAATCAAATGTCAAGGTGCAGACTACAATTCAAGGAATTCAAAGCAGAATATCAACCAGTGTTCCCGGCTGTAACTAAAGAAAAAACAGCCCAGGGAAGTGGATGGGAGGTCACTTTATCTTTGGAACGGATAACATTATAACCACAGAGGTGTTTTAAAACCCATTCAGAACGGGTACAGACCACACAGTATTGTGTATTATTATGTTATGCTTTAACTTTTGAAAAAATAGCAGATATACAAGCTCACAGCGCGAGCTTGTAGATCTGCTATTTTTGAAAAAAAAAAAAATTTTTGACCCGATTCTATAAGTGTCTTTTGAATCCTTCTAAGGTTTTTTGAAAAAACAATGTTTCCATGGCGAGCCATCGTCAAAGAAAAGCTCCTTTTCACTTAACTGGAGCTCAGTTAGTCTGTTCTTGAGAGACTACTATGTCAGTGGTTCAGGTGAAGGACCCCCAAAATGATATTTATTTGGCCATGTTCCCCCATCTCAAAATATTTAGTTCCAGGGACCACCCAGAAGCAAAATATTTAGTTACAAACGTTCGCTTTAAAAATACATATATTCAAAGATTTGTACACATTTTCACGACTTTTTCAAAAATAGCAGATCTACAAGCTTGCAGCGCGGCACGCTGTGAGCTTGTATATCTGCTATTTTTCAATAGTTAAAGCATTAAACAATCCTAGACCTAAATGGGTTAAGCAGCTGGCATATTGCAGTGCAGGTCAGGTCGCTTGTTCTTGTTGCAATACAACTCAGCTGTGTCGAGCAAGTGAATTGATAACGAGCTGGCACACTACACTACTGTGCGCCACCCAGTTCAACAGGGCATCTCGATATGCATAGCGATGCGTAGTTCATTATTTGTATAATGCACCACATGCCCATAATGCGCCCCTTTAAACAGAAATTGAACACATTTTCATGGTCCAAGTGTGACCGATTCTGGATCAAATTCTGGTTACCTAAAAGTATGTGGCCGTTTTGAGATAAGAAACCACGCTTCCATCCAGTGACTCTTTGCCTAGAACAGGGTTCCCCAATAGGCGGCCCGCGGGCCATTTGCGGCCCGCGGGGGGGCTACTGTCTGGCCCACACCAACCTCAGTAATAATGGTGGCATAAGAGCAGCAACAACACTACTATATCGTCGTTGTCGGCTGGAAATCTCGTGTCTCCAAATGTGTACGTTCTTTAGCAAATCATACAGGGCCGTCGCACAAAAGTAGTGAAAACAGCCGATCTACAAGCACCCGCGAGGCGTTGTGTGCTTGTAGATCGGCTGTTTTCACTAGTTTAAATACTTTTAAAAATGATAAATTCAAAACGAACGGTTTTGGACATACAAGATTTTCACCCGACAACGACGATATCTGAACTGTCGCTGGAGTAGCAGGAACGCCGCCGTCGCCCCCTGCAATGTTGTGGCCCTCGGCTTGGTACCCTCGACATAATTCGGCCCTTGGAGAAAACTAATTGGGGAACCCTGGCCTAGAATATGTCAGTGTGCAGTTATTCCTATGGTTGACATAAGGGTGTTACTAGGGGTGTAACGATATAGTAACTGCATCGAAATATCGTTTTTAATTAAAGAAATCGAAGTATATCGAAATGAAAACAGCTAAAATCGAATCGTATCGTTTAAATTTGTATCGAATCGAATCGGCAGTGCAAATAATCGATTGTATCGATACTATATACTTGTGCATTGTATTTAGCATTTTTAGAAAAAAATGAAAAGGAGGGGTTTAATTCCTTTTCCTTTCCATATAGTTACACTGGTCTATCGATAAATGTATGTAATGTCTACGTTCATGTCAACGTGCATGTTTGTCCATTATGTGTTCAAATACAATGTCCATGTATTTGCCAGATAATCGCTGTGTTTACTTATTTATATACATAATAATACATGTTTCCCTTAAAAAACTGCCCTATCCACACTTTTCACACAGATTTAAAATCAATTGTTACTATATCGATTTTAAATCATTGAATCGAATCGTATCGTATCACCATGAATGAACCAATATCGTCCATGTATCGTATCGTCAACCATGTATCATGATATGTATCGAATCGCTATTAAAATGTATCGTTACACCCCCAAGTGTTACATATAGTTCTTGATTCTTTCCAGGCTTTTGTACTAAACGCATTTGGAGGCAGTGACTATACTGTATTCCCTGAATGCACGGCTCCTTGAAATCACGAAATAAGAGCGCAATGATTGCTCCAAATCTCTTCCCAGAAACATAGTTAAAGAAAGCGGAAGCAAAACACGGGGGGGAAGGGGGAAAAGAGGTGAGCTGAGTGAAAGAATATATTAAATCCTGAATGGAGAGATAAAGCAAAAAATATATTCATCGTGCGGATGCTTCAGAATGTGTTATTAGGGAACGATTTCAACAGGCTCTTAGTAGCTCTCATTAGATGGTGTATCAAACCAGAACAAAACTCACTTCTCCTAACTATGTGGAGGAAGTGGATTGGAAAATTAACCGATTCAGAACGGGTACACATTATTGTGTATCATTATATGCTTTAAAGGAGCTATAGTCAACATTTTTCATTGTAGGGCCGACAGTTTGTTTACATCCTAGTCTATAGACTAGAATGTAAACAAAGTGTCGGTCTGAAAATGGCCAAAATGATTATTTTATCATTATTTTATGCTTTTTGTGGTCATTTTTGAATAGAAACACATATATGAAGCTTATTTTTTTTATAAAATATTTTCAAAACATTATTTTTATTTTAGCATCCGTTTTTCAAGAAAAAGTTGACCATAGCTCCTTTAACTATTGAAAAATAGCAGATATACAAGCTCACAGCGCGGCACGAGTGCCGTGCTGCGAGCTTGTAGATCTGCTATTTTTTTTTTAATCGTGAAAATTAGAATTTTCACCCGGTTCTATAAGTGTCTTTTGAATCCTTCTAAGGTTTTTTGAAAAACCTATGTTTCTACGTCAGCAATCTGGCCAGCCATCGTCAAAGAAAAGGTCCTTTTCACTTAACTGGAGCTCAGTTAGTCTGTTCTTGAGAGACTACTATGTCAGTGGTTCTCAAACATTTTCACGTGAAGGACCCCCAAAATGATATGTATTTGGCCACGGACCCACATCTCAAAATATTTAGTTCCAGGGACCACCCAGAAGCAAAATTTGATTTACAAACGTTCGCTTTGAAAATACATTATATTCAAAGATTTGCACACATTTTCACGACTTTTTCAAAAATAGCAGATCTAAAAGCTTGCAGTGAGCTTGTATATCTGCTATTTTCCACTGGTTAAAGCATTCAATGATTCTTGGCCCTAAATGGGTTAAATGGGGAGAGGAGAGCGGGGGAGCAGGCTGTGCAGCGGTCTTGTCACTATGCCCCTGTTCCCACTAACAAGTCCACTCAGTCGACTCGCGCCCGAAAGTCATTCACATGCTGTTTAATTTCACTTCATTGATTGGAATTTAAAGCCCCCGAATATAGCGAGGAAGACATTAAGATTATCTACTCCCCCCAAAAACCAAGTGCTGAACATTTGTGTTTTTTTAAATTGTTGTATGGTCGAAACCTACTGAGTTTGCAGTCCTGAAACTTAGGCGCCGCTAAGTATTAAGCTTGTGTAATATTCTCGGTGCGTGTGTGTGCGCGCGCGTGTGTGTGTGTGTGCGTGCGTGCGTGCGTGCGTGCGTGCGTGCGTGCGTGCGTGTGTGTGTGTGTGTGTGCGTGCGCACGTGTGTGTCTGCGTGTACTGTAGATCAATAAAAATACCATTTCATTACTGTTGACATGCTGTTCCTGCTTGATGCCAGATGCTTGAGACACAAGACAGTCGTAACAATAGACGTTCCCTTCACTGCTCACTTTCCCCTTTCCTGTTTCCTCTTTGTTTGCGCTTCCAAAGACAGTGTTACATCTGTCAGCAAGATATGATTTACATAAACATCAAGCTATTCATGCGCGTGTCTGTCAGAGAAACTCTTGAGACTCGTGAGGTATTAGCATTTCAAGGCTGCGATTATACGAAGGCAATGGCTATTTTGAATGTACTATTTTTATATTTTTTTATCATTTAAAACCATACCATGGTGTTTGTTCTTGTTTTATGGTTTACAGCTATTGGTTTATTCTGAGATCATGCACAGGTTCAGACGGGGGCGTCAATTGGGTATGGCAGGGCCCAGGGGTATGCAGCTGCCATACCCTCGGTACAGGGGGGGGAAATAAAAGTTACTTTTAAATATAAATCCATGAATGTCTCTTTGTCTACTCTTTGTCTACTATGCTGGTTATATAAATCCATGAATGTCTCTTTGTCTACTATGCTGGTTATTATGTTGTTAAATTACAGTAAAATAACTACAAATACAAAATTTCTCAACATGGTCACTTTATCAAGGTATTATAATTATATTCTCCACTCTTGTATTCTCCCCATCTTGACAGAATGGTATATTCCCAGGTTCCGCAGGTCAGCTGCACCGGTGCAATTCATTATTGTTAAGTGTGGCACGTTTACTAACATGCCAAGTTTAGCTGCACTTGAACAACCGTTCCTGCCATATCCAGCCCAAGAAACCCTAGAAACGGGAAAAAACTAAATGTACTTCTTAAAATAAATGTATCATGCCTGTTGCTAAGGTATGGCAACATGACTGGTGTCTTGCACGCGCGCGAAGGCGCGCGTGCAAGACACCAGTCTTGTTGCCATACCTTAGCTTTTTCTGAATTGACGCCACTGGGTTCAGATGCTGGGAGAGAACTAAACATCAAATATTGAAAAGGGGATTATAACTGGACACCTTTCTGTGGTAACGCAAGTGACAAAAAAATCTAAACATGCAGTCCAGCTATAGTGATAAGAAAATCAATCGACGAGTAGAAAAATAAACACGTATTTCAATTCACGTCAGTCAGCAACTGCATGCAATCACAATCACATCATGAAATGGAAATTACACCTTGCAGAATTGCATGGCTATTTTATAGATTACTTTTGCCGATGATTATATATGTCCTGTGTATTCCAACAACTTCATGGAATTGCTATTAACAATAACTGTATGGTAATTTCAGTGTGGTTTTTCCAGTACATTTTGTGTGTGTGTGTGTGTGTGTGTGTGTGTGTGTGTGTGTGTGTGTGTGTGTGTGTGTGTGTGTGTGTGTGTGTGGGTGTGGGTGTGTGTGTGTGTGTGTGCGTGTGCGCATGTGCATTTACCTGCACTCAGGACACGAAAGTACTGTACTCCATTTGCATGATTAGCTGTTACTGAAAAAACAATGTGCTAGATCTGCAAGACAGGGCTGAACACTGGCTGATAGCTAGAGCAGGGGTCTTCAACGTTTTCAGGCCAAGGACCCCTTAGCTGAATGAGAGATGAAGCAGGGACCCCCACAACCTTTTCCAGAGATACAGTACCATAATAGTTTAATTGTTTGACAGCACAATCATCAGTGTATTTTGGATTCATGTCAATTTGTGCTTTCAGATATTTAACCTCTTGAACCGTCAACACTTAATTAACTTGACCTTTCACTCTGTACTTAGTCTGCTCTTTTTCCCCTCTACACCAAACCTCTTTGCCAGATAGAGGTTATAGCAGATCTACAAGCTCACAACTCCTCGTGCTGCGAGGCGTAGCTTGTAAATCGTCTATTTTTGGCCTAAAGTTCTATGGACGCTAGTTTTCAAGTGGTTAATATGAAAAAGGAGAAAAAAGTTTATATCACTCAAAGATTTGGAGGACCCCCTGTAGTAACTCTGAGGACCCCCTAGGAGTTCCGGGACCCCCTGTTGAAGACCCCTGAGCTAGAGGACTAAGCATCACACTGGAAAAACACAGAGTAAACGGTCCCATCCTAATTTACAGTACACCGAATAAGACATAATAAAGCCACAATAAGAAATAATGTGTTGGTAATTATAACTAATATGTTTTATTAGACAGAAACAAAGACAGAATAGCAGAAAGAGCGAATACATTCTCTGGCACCGGCACCTGCCACGGAACTAGGTACGGAACAGGTACCGCCGCACGATGGCAGTTCGAACGGCAGTCGCCCTGCTTCGCTGGCGATAGGCCTGGCAGTTCGACCGTGCGGTGGTGGCTGCCGCGGCAGTTACCAGCGATGCCGGTCCTAGCTACAGTTCCGTGCGGCGGCCGCCGGTCCTATCGCCGGGCGATGCAGCACGACTGATGGTCGAATATCGGTCGGCAGGTGCCGGTGCCAGATAATGTATTCGCTCTTTCTGCTATTCTGTCTTTGTTACTGTCTAATAAAACATATTCATTCTAATTACCAACACATTATGTCTTATTATGTCTTAAAGTGTACTGTAGATTAGGATGGGACCGAGTAAACTGTGTCTTTTTCCCAACCACCCACTCTCAAAATGCTCCATGTGTTCAGGCTTATAGTATTTATTTAGTCAACTCATACTGTATATTCTACATCAGGTATTGGACACATCAATATGGTCTTTACATGTGGTGTTTCACTTTGCTTGAGAGCCAGGAGGATCAATACTCTATGAATTTTTAAGTTTAGCTTCGTGGCAAAACCTGTGACCCAGACAGTCTCATTTGCGCTGTCACTCCTCAAAAAAGTATGTTCACAAAAAAAGGTTTTTCAGAAACCGTCAAGTAGAAGAATGAATAATCACAGCTTCTTTTGTTCATAAAGTAATATGAGCATTATAATATGAAACATTACCAACATGAGCTGACACAATCACATAATAATCTAGATCAGGGGTCTTCAACGTTTTCAGGCCAGGGACCCCCTAGCTGAAAGAGAGATGAAGCAGGGACCCCCAGATTCCATATAGTTTCATCGTTTGACATAAAAAAGGAGAAACAAAAAAGTTTCTATCACACAAAGATTTGGAGGACCCCCTGTAATAACTCTGAGGACCCCCTGTTGAAGACCCCTGATCTAGATCTTTGTTGTTATTGATTAGACATACTGTATGTTTGTCATTCTTGCTCATCATATGACAATACTTTCACGCAGCTATTACTTATATTTTGTGTCTCTGGCCACAAAGTTTTGCATTTTTAGGTTGAACTGTTTAAGGCAATGTTGGTGAACATATAAAATAAATACATACCAGTAAGACTCCCTAATCGGGAGATAATCGACCGTCAGGTCACATACACAAACTGTAGAAGGCAATGGTAGCCAATCAGGAGGGAATATGGGAAATGGGACAGATCCATGTTGATGACATGACTTTAGAGATACTGTGTACCTCTTTGCGTGATTTTAGGGCAAAATATGTAGGAGAAGTGTCCAAAAATGTGTTTTACAAGAATTGGCCTCATGGTGGCGCTAGAAGAGGGCCATGTGAGAAATGAGGTTGTGGTTTGACAGCCAAGGAGTGTGTGTGCAAAGTTTGGCATGGATAGGGGCAACGGTGGCGGAGATATGAGTAGGGCAAAAGTGTGACGTGACGGATAGACTGACTGACAGACTGACAGCCGGTGGAGGTTTTGATAGTAACTGCAACCTGGCGGTCGCAACAACATTTTTGTATCAACAAGTCAGTGTTGATTTTGTTGACTAAAACTATGACGAAAAATGTTTGTCGACTGCGTTTTTTTCACTGACGAAAACGAAATAAAAACGAAATAAAAACTAAGCTGTGATGACTAAAACTAAGACTAAATATTTTGACAATTTCGTCAACAAAATAAAAACTAGGCTAAAACGCTAGGGAGGGACTAGTGGAGGAGAGAGAGAGCGCTGCGACGCGTTGTGAGCTTGTAGATCGGCTATTTTCAGCACACAACCAAGTGTAAAATCAGTCATTACGATGCCATCAAGGCCTGCACAAAATACATTTCAGTTGACTAAATCAACTGTAGATTTAATCGCCTAAAATCGTATGATATTTAGTTGACTAAAATTAGACTAAAACTTTTTTTTTCCAGGTGACTAAATTATGACTAAAACTAAATGACATTTTATTCAAAAGACTATGACTAAAACTAAATCAAAATGTGCTGTCAAAAACAACACTGCAACAAGTATAGTATAACATCAGCGGGTGTATTTAGGACTTCAACAGTGTGCTTTTCATCAACATCTATCTATTAAATGTTTATACTGTACAGTAGATGAAGCTGTCTAAAAGCTAACGCAATAATAGGCTTCAGACGACTACTGACATGCCTGCCATGTGTTTAAAAAAAACATATACAGCATAATAATTGGCTGTTTTGCATTTCCGTCTGAATTAGACTTTTTCTATTTTAAGCTGACAGCATCCTCAACTAGTTTATTTTTTGTTTGTTTGTTTGTTTGTAGAGTTTGCTAAATGCTGAACTCACTACAGAGAACATCACTCTCAATTCTAAACATTGGCTGTAGTTGTTTAGTCTGACGGATCTGTTAGACAATCTAACCTTGTATAACAGTAAGTCACTCCACTTGACATCTACGTAAT
Source organism: Nannobrachium achirus (assembly GCF_963921795.1). Classification (NCBI taxonomy): domain Eukaryota; kingdom Metazoa; phylum Chordata; class Actinopteri; order Myctophiformes; family Myctophidae; genus Nannobrachium; species Nannobrachium achirus. Next base: position 2,072,267 of record NC_137824.1, read on the forward strand.
ATGCCATCATTTGTAAGACCTGTCCTAGTTTATTTTAATTCTGAAGAATGTTGCCATAAATAGCTATTATGTAACCCACTTTGAGCCTAATTCTCAGTTAGTTGTACACTACTGTACATTATGTAGACATGCATAGATGAACTGTCAAATGTACTTTTTTCATATGAAGTATAATATTGAATTATAGTAAATTACTCACACTTTGCACACAGAGATCAAACAATAAATAAGCAGTCAGACAGACACATGGCATTAAGGTATCACTATTAAAGTAGCGGTTCACGCCTACACATAAGCACCCATAGTTCATTTATTGTTTTTTATCTATTAAATTAACTTGAAAGTACAAATAAATAACACTTAAAGTTCTAAAAAAACATATTAGGAAAATACCTTTGAGGTGATTTAATGGTGATGTTAATGTGAAAAAAGAACAGGAAAACAAATTATAAAAAATTTTTTTTAAATGATTTAAAAAACGTTGCCAAAAAGCAACGCTGGGCCTTGCAGGGTTAAGGCAAAGGCAAATAAACTCAGGTAAATCTCTGCCCAATTTCACTTTGAAGCACCTGGAGGGTAGTTTTCCTTCTTCCAGATGAATACAAAACCTAAAGTAAAACGCAATTGACAAGGCATGGATGTTTTTGTAATGACAACTAGTAACAAGTTCATGAAAAAATAATCACTTTTGACCACAACAAATAGTGTCAAAGCGATAGGCTTATGTGCTCCACTCTAAACTATGAAGGCTGCTGGGTCCTGCATAGACCCAATGGACAGTCATTTTGGATCAATATAAGTAGGAAAATGAGCCTAGACATTTAAAGGAGGACTTCACCACTTTTCAACCAATCTTCATATAATAGGTCCTCACTAATGTTCATGATAAAATATCAAAAAAAAAAAAATCTACTCAGTCTGGGTCTCATAGGAGAGCTGTGGGTGGGTCAAATCCTTCCACCGGTGACATCATCAATGGGAAATGAAAGCTAATAGAAACTGCAGGCTTTCTATTCCTGAAAAGTTGCAATGTTAAAGTGGAAGCCATTGTTCTCGTGGTAATAAAAATAAAAATATTATTTTTCAAAAATATTGTCAATCTGTCAAACGATGATGTCACCGGTGGAAGGATTTGACAGCTCTCCTATGAGACCCAGACTGAGTAGAAAGAAATTGTGCTATTTTATTATGAACATTAGTGAGGACCTATTATATGAAGACAGGTTGAAAAGTGGTGAAGTCCTTCTTTAATTTGTCCTTTAATTGTCGACTGCCCGGTTGACAATTAAGGCAAGCACGCCTCACGGTGAATGTCGAACAATCCTGAATCCAAATGTAAAGATCACTTTATCACCCCCTCCTCCCCCACCCCCAGGTGTTCACTAAAATTCAAGACTTTATTCCTTAAGTCTTTATCATCAACTCAACCGTTCCTGTATTTCTTTGGCAGGGAGCCGTAATACACATCGGAATTGGTTGGGACTATAATCCCATTTAGGCCTAGAATTGTTGAATGCTTTAGCGATTGAAAAACAGCAGATCTACAAGCTCACAGCGCGGCACCGAGTGCCACGCTGCGAGCTTGTAGATCTGCTGTTTTTGAAAAAGTCGTGAGAATGTGTGCAAATCTTTGAATATATGTATTTTTAAAGCGAACGTTTGTAACTCAAGTTTTGCTTCTGGGTGGTCCCTGGAACTAGATATTTTGAGATGGGGGTCTGTGGCCAAATAAATATCATTTTGCGGGTCCTTCACAAGCATGAAAAGGTTTGAGAACCACTGACATAGTAGTCTCTCAAGAACAGACTAACTAAGCTCCATTTAATTGAAAAGGAGCTTTTCTTTGACGATGGCTGGCCAGATTGCTGACATAGAAACATAGGTTTTTCAAAAAGACACATAGGATTCAAAAGACACTTATAGAATCGGGTGAAAATTCTAATTCTCACGATTTTTCAAAAATAGCAGATCTACAAGCTCGCAGCGCGGCACTCGGTGCCGCGCTGTGAGCTTGTATTTCTGCTATTTTTCAATAGTTAAAGCATGAAATAATGATACGCAATAATGTGTACACCCGTTCTGAATGGGATAATCCCTGTGGATAGAGTGAATCTACATTGGCAAAAGGACAATTGTAATGATATTCACCTAATCTCCCTTGACAGATTCAGGACATGCTTTTCATTAACACAAAAGTGGATCAGAGAGCAATAAGCACTGTTTCAGAGTTTACCTAAATCCTTTGAAGCCAACTGTGATTCTCATTCCAGTGGCGTGTCTCTGTCTGCACGGGCTTAAGCCAACTAGAACGGATACACTGTATTGTGTATCATTATTTTATGTTTTAACTATTGAAAAATAGCAGATATACAAGCTCACAGCGCGGCACCGAGTGCCGCGCTGCGAGCTTGTAGATCTGCTATTTTTGAAAAATCGTGAAAATTGGAATTTTGACCCGATTCTATAAGTGTCTTTTGAATCCTTCTAAGACTTTTTGAAAAACCCTATGTTTCTATGTCAGCAATCTGGCCAGCCATCGTCAAAGAAAAGGTCCTTTTCACTTAACTGAAGCTCAGTTAGTCTGTTCTTGAGAGACTACTATGTCAGTGGTTCTCGAACCTTTTCATGTGAAGGACCTCCAAAATGATATGTATTTGGCCACGGACCGCCATCTCAAAATATTTAGTTCCAGGGACCACCCAAAAGCAACATTTGAGTTATAAACGTTTGCTTTGAAAATACATACGGTATATTCAAAGATTTGCACACATTTTCATGATTTAAAAAAAAATAGCAGATCTACAAGCTCACAGCGCGGCACTCGGTGCCACGCTGTGAGCTTGTATATCTGCTATTTTTCACTGGTTAAAGCATTCAATAATTCTCGGCCTAAATGGGTTAAGCCAACACAGATGCCACATTTACAGAGCTCAATGTTACACTACTTTGGCTTTATTTTGTCAAGGTATGACTCCAAACAACGGCGGGAACAAAGTTTATTCAACACAGTTGGCCAATGTCAACTCGCACTATTTTCAATATTTCGCAGACGAATGGGACACAAGAAATCTAATTACTGCCCTTGTCATATTCAGTGCGAATGGGAAAAAGCGATACGCTGACAGGTAAGACATCTTGCTCAAATTGTGACACCACAAAAATATAAGGTTATTGTGGCCGTTTCTTTTCATTTTTTTTTTCTCACCTAATTTAGACATTGTCAATTCCCCTTACATATAGTCGTTGTCGGGTGGAAACCTTGTATGTCCAAAACCGTTCATCATTTAAAAAAAATTAACTAAACTAGTGAAAACAGCAGATCTACAAGCACACAACGCCTCGCACCGCAAGGCGTTGTGTGCTTGTAGATTGGCTGTTTTCACTACTGTTGTGTGACGGCCTTGTACGATGAAGCAGGGCTTTACTTCGCGAAAGAACGTACACATTTGAAACTTGGAGATACGAGGTTTCTGCCCGACAGTGACGATATTCTGTGGTGTGGTCCCTGTCACTGCTGACTCCCGCTGTTATCCTGGGGAAAATGCATGGACATACACATGGAGCAGTCAGATGCTTCTTTTCACCTGACAGAATGGAGTTTCACTTGGAGGGGTGGAACTCTGAGGGCCTCTCCCCTGGACCAAGGGCATCAATTGGGTATGGCAGGGGTATGCAGCTGCCATACCCTGGGTCCAGGGGGGAAAATAAAAGTTACTTTTAAATATAAATCCATGAATGTCTCTTGGTCTGTCTATCTTATTATGTTGTTAAATTACAGTAAAATAACTACAAATGCAAAATTTAACAAAATGGTCACTTTAACAAGGTATTATAATTATATTCTCCAAACTTTTATTCTCCCCATCTTTCTTGACAAGATGGTATATTCCCAGGTTCCGCAGGTAAGCTGCACAGGTGCAATGCATTATTGCGACCGTAGGGAGCTACTTAATGTAGAAACCTCCACCGGCTGTCCGTGGGTGAGTGAGTGAGTGAGTCAGTCAGTCAGTCACACTTTTGCCCTGCTCATATCTCCACAACCGTTGCCCCCATCCATGCCAAATTTTGCACACACACTCCTTGACTGCCAAACTACAACCTCCAAGGACCCCCGGAGCCCCAGGGACCCCCAGGTCCCTGGGGGACCCCCAGATGTAAAAAATGACCAAATGTGCTCACACGTCACACGTCACACTTTTTCCCTGCTTATATCTCCGCACCCGTTGACCCGATCCATGCCAGATTTTACACACACACTCCTTGCCTGCCAAACTACAACCTCCAAGGACCCCCGGAGCCCCAGGGACCCCCAGGTGCCTGGGGGACCCCCAGATGTAAAAAATGACCAAATGTGCAAAAATGACCAAATGACCACCCCAACGGGGCTGCTCACGGGGAATTCCCGGGGACCACCGACTCCTGGTGCTCCAGAACGGATGCAAAAGTGGTGGCGCCCCCAGTGGAGGACCCCCTGCCACTGCAGCGCACATAAAATGCCGTAACTCGGGCTAGGAGCGTCCGGGAGAGCCGGGGCCGGTACCTATTTGTCCGCCAAGGCAACGCGGAGACCCCACCCCTCATTTCTCACATGGCCCTATTGTAGCGCCACCTTCAGGCCGATTTTTAAAACACATTTTTGGACACTGCTCCTACAGTTTTTGCCCTAAAATCACGAATATCACTACACAGCATGTCTACACTCATGTCATCAACATGGATCAGGAAGATTTTGGAAAAACAAATTTTTGCCCTATTTGTGGAGATAAGCCACCTACGGTCGCTTATCTCCCGATTAGGGAGTCTTACTGGTTGTTAATTGTGTCACGTTTACTAACATGCCAAGTTTAGCTGTACTTGAACTACCGTTCCAGGCTGCCATATCCAGCCCAAGAAACCGTAGAAACGGAGGGAAAAGTAAAATATACTTCTTAAAATAAATGTATCATGCGTGTTGCTAAGGTATGGCAACATGACTGGTGTGTGGCGCGCGTGCAAGACACCAGTCATGTTGCCATACCTTAGCTTTTTCTGAACTGACGCCACTGCCCTGGACCACCTCCAATCCGAACGGGTGCCCCTGACAACCAGTAGGAGTCGCTAGTGAGGCGGTTGTGGCAAGGACACTTCCTTGGTTAAGGAATGCTCATGATTATTGGCTGCCTGTTGAGATCATTTGCAAAAAGATACATTATAGTTGTAATGCAGTTGTAGCCTTTTCCCTTTTTTTGGTATTATGTTTTATGTTGAGATAGTTCTTGACATAGCATACGTCGTTACGTTAATTACCATACTTTGCCATCTCCCTTATTAAAGATCGAGCTGATGTCACACACAACAGAAGCTGTTACCAACAGCGATTTGCGTTAAAGTCAATCGTTGCCAAACAATACTGATTTGCACTGAAGTTGATCATGTCCAAGCTCGGCCAATCAGTTAGGCCAACGTGTCGGGTTAGCCAATCAGGGACTTGTATATTGGCTTAGGGGCACAAGCGTGAAGCCGACATTTGGGTTGGCCAATTAGAGGAGCATGCATAAAATCTCCTGAACACACAGAGAATGTCTGTTTCTTTCTCAGGCCCGTGGGCTGACGAATATCCATGATTTTTGGGTTCTCAGAAACCATTGGTCGTTCCAAATTGTCATTTGACCTTGCACAACATGGGGTCATACGCCAAGTTTAGGACGAGACTGTCCGGGTTATGCCTGGGACAAATTTTGTGACACGCACACACACACACACACACACACACACACACACACACACACACACACACACACACACACACACACACACACACACACACACACACACACACACAATTGTAGTACAGAAGAAGTCCGCACTCTCAAATTGCAGCAACAAACTTTATTATATTATCTTGACAATTGGGGATTTTTTTTCTTCATATTTATTCATTTGGGTACAGCAGGTTACATGTATCATACCATTGTTTTAGAGTTTCAATATAATGCAATCCCTGTGTCCCTTTTTTCCCTTTTTAACAAACACCACCAACACATAAGACAGAAACCGGACAAAACATAAAACAAATGCGACAAAATATGCATGAAATAAAAGCAAATATATACTAAAATTAACAAAGCAAAACAAGAAGAGGTCACAGAGAGAAAGGAAGGGGGAATTGGGGAAATTTGATCACAGCCCATCACCATTGTCTGTTCAGTCCATCCAGGAAAACGAAAGGGACCTCGGCTGGACGTCCTTAGGTTGCAAAAAGGACCTAACCAGAGGACAGCACTTATTTTGCTTTTTAATTAGCTTCCATCTGAGGAATTATCCTGCACTAATATAATGGCTCGATTCATCTCAGACGCCATCTGGTGTGAGAGGGGTGCACCTCTGGAGCTGATTGCTTTCCCCTGGTGCTGTGTCGGGGTAATAGGCTGTTCAAAGGCTGCTGTGGGCTCGGACAGCTGAGCAGAGGTGGGGCAAGAACAGCTGGCCGGTGCACCATCACCTGCTGGCTGTCAGGAGGCTTTCCACCGGGGCCCCATCCATGCCCTAAGTGCACCCCAAAATCCTGAGTGTTAGTTTAACCACGCGAACAGCAGGGACGTGCAGAGACAGTTTAGAGAGGCAGGGGCCTGACATTTCGAAAAAGGGCCTTTTGGTGAAAACATTGAAAATAGCCGACCTCCGAGCTCATAACGCGTCGCGCTGCAACCAGTGGCGTCAGTTCAGAAAAAGCTAAGGTATGGTAACATGACTGGTGTCTTGCACGCACGCGAAGACAACATTCATGTTGCCATACCTTAGCAACAGGCATGATACATTTATTTTTTAAGTACATTTTATTTTTTGACCCCGTTTCTACGGTTTCTTGGGCTGTGTAATATGGCAGCCTGGAATCGTTGTTCAAGTGCAGCTAAACTTGGCGCAATTAACAATAATGAATTGCACCTGTGCAGCTGACCTGCGGAACCTGGGAATATACCATTTTGTCAAGATGGGGAGAATAAAAATGTGGAGAATATAATTATAATACCGTGTTAAAGTGACAATTTTGTAAAATGTGTCATTTGTAGTTATTTTACTGTAATTTAACAACATAATAACCAGCACAGATAGACAAAGAGACATTCATGGATTTATATTTAAAAGTAACTTTTATTTTCCCCCCTGGACCCAGGGTATGGCAGCTGCATACCTCTGCCATACCCAATTGACGCCCCTGTGCGCGCGCGCGCGTGTGTGTGTGTGTGTGTGTGTGTGTGTGTGTGTGTGTGTGTGTGTTTGTGTGTGTGTGTGTGTGTGTGTGTGTGTGTGTGTGTGTGTGTGTGTGTGTGTGTGTGTGTGTGTGTGTGTGTGTGTGTGTGTGTGTGTACCGACTTGTGTGTGTCATGTTTCCTTCTCCCTGCAGAAGAGGCAGGAAGAAGGAGAGAGGAGAAAGCACATCATTAGGCCTCTCACATGAACATCTGGGAGCAGTGAGACAGGTGACAAATAAGCAGCAGTGTCTGGGGAGAACGCCAGAACGTACGTGGGTTAGTTTGCTCTTCTGCTGCACTTGGCAAGCGAGACAGCCGAGCGAGTGGACACATCATTTACTGAGTTTTAATTCTTCTTTTCGTTTGCCAAAATGTTCAAAAATAAGAATGAGCATTGTAATAAATAATAATGCCCTGGAAAAAGTATTAAAACAATATTATTTTTTTTAAATGATTGTCAATAGTGGCGTTTCCATAAAGCTGTTTTTTTGCGCATTAAGGCTTTTGCGCATAAATCTTTTTATGGAAAAACATCAAAATTCGAATAAACTTTAATTTTTCGCAACAATGCGTTTGGAGGAGGTGGATTTTGGGGCTTAATCGAAAAAACTAATGCGCAAAAGGGAAATAAAAACACTAAGCGATTAGGTTTTCAATTGAAATACATTGAACTGGCATGATATTGATTTGGCTGAAGGGAGCTACTAACTTGTTGTTGGTGCCGTGTTCCCTACTACTGTACCTTGCATCGGATGTTTATTTTACGGCGCTGTTTTGTGTGCACTGTGCAGTGCAAGCCTCGTCCGTCAAATCACCCAAGTAAATCCTGGCTTTGTCGACACACCGTACGTGTTGCGTGCCAAAAGTGGCCGATCTACGAGCTCACAGCACCTCGCATCAACGGCGCGTTGTGAGCTTGCAGATTGGCCACCCTCCAGACCAGGGCCGGATCTAGTCACAGGCAAGGGGGGGGAATGCCCCCCTAAATGCCCTGTCTGCCCCACCAAACATGATGGCATGCAAAAATCTAAAATTTCAAAAATATCAAAATATTTGAAATGTTATGCTACAACTATGGATAGATAAACTGATAAGATATTAGAGAGAGAGAGAGATAGATATGTGTAAGAAATGTTGTTTGTATTGCATAGGTATAAGTGTGACAAAATGTTTTCTATGCATTTTGGGTGTTTAAGGGGGTTTATCCCCCCATTTTTTTCCCGGTGACCCCCCTATAATTTCTTCTTGCCCCACCAAGTGTTAAAGGCTAGATCCGGCCCTGTTCCAGACGCAGAGGTCTCCCAAAAATCGCATTTCAACGGTGGATGGAAACAGGTAGGGATGCCCCGATCAGGGTTTTTTTGCTCCCGATCCGATACCGATCAAATATTATTGCTTCCGATTCGATCCCGATCTTTCCCGATCCGATCTTTTGGCAAGGCATTAAGAAGAAAAAAAAATTCTATTCATTCTATCACTTGGTTCTCAACCTTTTCAGGCCGTGACCCCCAAAATAATCATATTTTAACTGGGGACCCCCGACCCTGAAGAGTTGAGGAAGTATATTTTGTATAACACGGTTCTATTGTGAAAATAGCAGATCTACATGCTCACAACGCCTCGCAACGCGAGGAGTTGTGAGCATGTAGATCGGCTATTTTCACAATTTCTGGCTTTAATATTTGACAATTTGGCCAATGTTTAATTTGTCATTTTAGAGGTATTAAAAAGTCCTTAATTTTTCACTTTCGAAATGTGCAGATACCCTCTATACACTTAAACTTTATGTTGATTTGTTTACTGTTGAGAGAGAAAACAATGTTGCACATTAAGTTAATCATCTGGGGACCCCCCCAAAATAATTTGAGGACCCCCCTGGGGGTCCCGACCCACAGGTTGAGAACCACTGAGCTAGTTGACAGTGCAGAGAGACATAATTGCCTTCCTTTGATCCATTAGCAAGGGGCCAATTACTACTTATTGGCATCAGCTGCCAGCTGTACACAGAGTCTGACACAATCACCTTCCCTCTGCAGTGCTCTGTCTGTCTCATTTCTCCAAAAGCCCTTGAATATGATTGAAAATGATTAAGGATTACTGTGATTATGGTAAGCTTACATTTCATATCGCATTCACCTTACCTGTAACTTTCAGTACTCCCAGAAAATATTTTTTTGAAAAAAAAAAAAAAAAAAAAAAAATTTTTTTTTTTTTTTTCGATTTTTTCCCCCCCGATCTCCGATCTTATAAAAACGGCCATATCGGCGGCCGATCCGATCACGTGATCGGGATCGGGCAACACTAGAAACAGGCTAAATTTGCTTTTTCTTTTTTCGAATTTTCGGACAATTCGCTTCCTATTTTCAAAAAAGCTTTATGGAAACGCAACTAGTGTGTCAAACAGATCTAGTCTTACAGTATACTGTTGGTTTAGAGCAGTGTTTTTTAAACCTTTCTGTGTCCAAGGCACACCAATGGGCAAGTCAAAGATTCAAAGTACTGCTTATGCAGAATTATACAGTATTGATTGATACTGTATGCCGAAATAGGGACAGCAAGTTGAATGTGATTAATTTATATTTCTTATCGTATCGACCAGGGGGGTCCCCAAATTATTATCGGGGGTCCCCAGATGATTAACTCAATGTGCAACATTGTTTTCTCACTCAACAGTAAACAAACCAACATAACGTTTAAGTGTATAGAGGGTGTATGCACATTTCTAAAGCGACAATTTAAGGATTTTTTAATACCTCTAAAATGAAAAATTAAACATTGGCCAATTTGTCTAATATTAGAGGCAGAAATTGTGAAAATAGCTGCTCACAACGCCTCGCAACACGAGGCGTTGTGAGCATGTAGATCTGCAATAGAACCGTGTTTTACATAATGTAGCGCCTTTAGTGCTCATCAGGATGAGGGGGTCCCCAATTAAAATATGATTATTTTGGGGGTCCCGGTCTGAAAAGGTTAGGACCTAGTGGCATAATAAACTAGAAAGGGGAGCTCCTCAGAGCCCAGGTCTTTGCTAGGCTGGGTGGTTTACTTAATAAGGAGCTGTGTCAGTCCCTGTTTGACTGTCACATGACTCATGAGTCATGACCTGTATCTCATTTGGAGAAGAAAATAAATAAAAAAAGGTTTCTGCAACAAACAACATTTGTAGCATTTGTGGCACCCCCCTATTGAAACACGTTTGGCTTTTTGGTTGTTTAGTTAGATGTTTTTTTTTTACAACAAGGGTTCATATTTTAGATTGTAAAAGAATGTTTTCATTTGCTTCGTTCTATTATTTTATCATGTTTACCTTGCTATTATGTGGGGCATGCGTAGGCCTACACATGGGGGCATGCGTACAAGTGGCTAAATATGTCTTTTTAGACACAATAAGCCAGCGGTTTCTTTATTACTATTTACAGTAACACTTCTAGCCGACATAAGTCACATCCAACCATGAAAGGTTGCGTTGTATTTTGGGAATGGTCTTATTCTGTGTAAAATGACATATTTAGCCATGTGTACGCATGCCCCCAACCACTGAAATAAGAATCTATAAAACCATAGAAAGAAGCAAATTAAATCATTTTAACACTCATCTTTTATATTCTTTATTTCAGTTTCAGGTTCAGGTTCAGTTTTATTGTCACACATATCCATACAGATACAGATACAATGAAATGCTTGTGCCAGGAGCACTCTCAGCCTTATTACACAAAGACATGGTCACAGTGACCGACAGAGTGTACGTATGCAGGCCACACAAGTCCCAACAATGACAATACCATACAGTGTAACAGTTTACAGGTTTACCTACGTTTCACTTTCATCCCTTCGTTGAGCAACCTGACTGCCTGGGCAAAAAAACTATTACTGAAATAGTAATAGTTTTTACAATAGTTTTACAATCTAAAATATGAACCCTTGTTGTAAAAAACTGAAGTTGTCCTGATAATTGTGTGATAATTTGGGAAATGTTTGTTTTTGTTAGTTTTTTTTGCCCCTTTTTTAACCCCTTTTCTCCCCAATTTAGTCGTTATGCCAATTAATTCCTCCCCACAAATGTGTTTTGTTGTCACTGCTGTTGTGTCCTACTGGCTCACCTGCCAGTGGGAAGAACACGGGCCAGTTGGTATAGATGCTCCACTAGGCCAGATGCACTTTGGTGGATTCGAACCCCCAGGCGGTGGTGGGCAGGTATACAGTGATTCCAAGGCATGTGACAATAGCAAACAATATTTGCATCTGGGGAAATGGTGAATTGTCTTCGTAAAGTGAAGCCCTGCTTCATCATAGAAGACAGTCGCACAAAACTAGTGAAAATAGCAGATCTACAAGCACACAACGCCTCGCATCTGCTTGCAGATCGGCTGTTTTCACTAGTTTCGGATTAAAAAAAATGATAAATACAAAACGGAACGGTTTTGGACATACAAAGTTTTCACCCGACCACGACGATATCTACGAGATCTTTTATATCGGCTATTTTTTAATAGCTAGAGCATAAAATAATGGTTAAAGGCTCTTTTCCACCGGCAGCGATAACGATGACGATAACGATTTAAAAAAGTGGGTTTTCAATTGAAGTGGATCGGCAGCATCCACCCAACACCGATACAGACAACGATAGCCGACAACTACATCGTTAGGATCAACAACGATGTGGTTAAGATCACAGTGATATGGAACTGGGTCTCTGACAAACAGCTCGAGGTGCGCTCTGAGCGAGCGGCTGTTAATTAGCGCCTCTTCACATTGATGTCCGATAACTTTATCGGACATCAATGTGAAGGCATAATTATCGCTGTGATATTTTATGGCTATCGTCATCGTTATCGCTGCTGGTGGAAAAGGGCCTTAAAGCAGCACAAGTCTAGCACGACACAGATGCGTTCCCGGTCGTAATGGGTTAAAAGTCTTTGGCATTCAGTAGTTGAGGGAAAAGTGTTCTTTTCTAATGCAGCAAACAATATTTGCATCTGGGGAAATGGTGAATTGTCTGGGGCTTAAACATTAGGAAACTGCTACCGCTGCCTGCATCAACAGAATATTGTTTTAACGTTTGACTTCTTCCTCTAGCTTTTCTTTGAGAGAGGAGGAATAGAAAATAAAATGCAAAGTGAAGATAAGCCAGCTGAGAAGTATATCATTTAGATGAATGCCACAGAACATCACCTGCATACAGAGGCTGAACTGATCAGAGCTGGAAACTAAATGATGACGTTTTGATTGTTTCCTGTTTTATATCGATTAACAAATGTCTGGCTAAGAGCAAATCTCATTGTGGTGTACAGATTTCTGAGGCTTGGACTTTTAAAACTGAAATGACATTACTCCATCTTTAATGACCTTCATGTCTTGGCCACATTCCACATCTTGCAAATACCTATGTTCTAATCAGCATGGCTACACAATCGTATCTAAATTGTGTGTGTACTGAGTAAGGTTCAGTATCGAAACAAGGTGCCAAATTGAGAATGGTTCCTATAGGTGCGGTACCTACTGGACTGAATCACAGGTACAGTATTGATACCGATTGGTACAGCATTGTCTGCGATTATCTGTGCTCAGCCAAATACACTGAGAGGGGCAAAAACAAGTCTTTGCCTCCCAGCCTGGAGAAGACAATTTTAAGATAATTCACAATATGGTTGTATAGGGGTGTAATACATTGTGATACATTTTAACAGCGATATGATACGCATCGTGATACATGGTTAACAATATGATACATGGACAATATTGGTTCATTCATGGCGATGCGATACGATTCTATTCAATGATTTAAAAATCAATATAGTAACTATTTAGCAAAGAAATTAAATCTGTGTAAAACGTGTAAAAAAAGGTATTATTATGAAAGTAAATGCTGTGATTATCTAGCAAATACATGGCCATTATATTTCAACACATATGGACAAACCCATCTTGACATGAACACAGAGATTACACACATTTATCAATAGACCAAGAGTAGCTATATGGAATGGAAAGGTAATTAGACTTAGTTTCCATACAATCGATTATTTGCATTGCAAAACGATTCGATACCGATTATCTGAATTTTAAAACGATACGATACGATACAAAACCAAAACGGTACGATATTTTGCTTTTGCAAACGATATAGTAGATCATTGCAAATTAAAATCCATTTTTCGATTCCTATACTATATTGTTACACCCCTAGTTGTATAATGTACAATGCAATAATAATGTGTGATGGTCACAATATCCCCAAGCACACCTGGACTTGTCTCACACTTTGGGAACCACAGCTATAGAGTTGTGTTGACTGATGTGCTTGTTCTGATAGGCAACACACACGGCTGAACAGTAAATACAAATCCCTATTGGGCATTTAGAGGTATGTACATCCTGCGCTTCATTTAACTGACGCTTAGCCCTGACCGAGCCTTTTATCATCCTGTGGTCTCCAACAATTAAAATGAAGATAGGCTCACAACCTGGATGAATTCATTTAATGGAGCACAAACCATACGCACGCACACGGACACGCACACGCGCGCACACGCGCGCACACACACACACACACACACACACACACACACACACACACACACACACACACACACACACACACACGCACGTTTCACTCTTACTTGAAAGCTTTCCATGCATGGAGCACATTATCATTTGATTTCCATCCAGAGCTCTCAATTAAAATTATACAGAGGTTGCATTTCATTACCTGAGCTCGGGGCAATTTGCGCGCCATTAAGTCCCTACCTGTATCAGTGGAGGATGTTTTCGAGGTGAACATCTGGGGTTGAGGAGGCAGAGCATGAAATGAAATGCCCCCCAGCTCCCCGCGCTGCCTTTTGTCCAAAAAAAGGCCAAGGGTATTTGAACGTCATGCATAGTAAAGACCGTGTTACAACTGAACTGGCTGCCTACAAATTGACCCGGGACGGGGATTGGAATTGAAAAGAGAGCTTGTACAGCATGTAGGTTAGCACAGGCTTCCCATAGTTGTGACACATTGTGAGCTTGTAGATTCACTACTTTCGGTGAGCAACACTGTGGTACGACAGAGTAAATTGAGCATTATGCACTGCTTTCAAAGGTATCCTGTGCGTCGCTAGACGTTTTATTAAATTTGACGTGTCCCCCCTTTTACATGTTGCACGTCCCGGTGTTGGAATCCCACACAGCTTAAACGTTTTGCTTTTAGGCATTTTTTTATATATGTTAAAACCCTCTAAAATAGAAATACTTGAAACAAAAAATTGAAAAAAATCAGATGGTGTTGTAGGAGTCTTAACACTTTGCCGTCCGAAATAGAATGGTGGTTGGTAGATTAGCCGTGAAATTTCTATTATTGTATTGTGATCTGAGACATAATATTATGTTTATAAACATGAGCCCGCCGCCCTTCCTTCTTGGACAGCGCCATTGTTTTTTCTTTTTTCTTTTCCCCAGGTCATAAACTCACCGTGATTATCTGGTTCTCCGTTGGGATAGAATGGGGGTTTTGGCCGATCATCGATCTCCCCGTGCGTTTCGCGTGCGCGATCCCTTCACGTAAATGTCCCCGCAAATAATCCATGTGTGACTCAAAAGCAGAACTGAAAATTTTCGCTAGCATAGCCCCTAGCATGGCTGCTGTAGGAGCACCAGGGTACAGACAGCAAACGAATGGCTGGGAGTAGCCTTGGAGAAGGAAAGGAGCTGACGTCACCTCTGCTTCATGTCAGACCGTGCATGAGCTATCAATGCACGAGTGGTGACTAGGGAAGGTTAGACGATCGCCGATTTTCGGATCAAAATCATTTATTCCGGTTTTAATGACAAAGTCCGGGAAAGTACGGCGTGGCTGAGACTCCCTGCTGGGATGTGCGATATAGTACAGTTTTAACATTAAGGGGCTCCCCGTGGCTTTGAAAGGGTTAATCAGAGGACAATGTAAAGTTTTTTTTTATGTTTTTGTAAGGTTTTATAGCCATAAATCATAAATCATGCTCTAATTTACATATGGGGGATATTTTTCATAATAATAACATATGTACATGTTCTAGACATTCTAATGATCACCAAAAAAATAGTACAGGCATTTTACTTATGTTTTTGTGAGGAATAGCTTCCATGAAAAAGTGAGATGTTGTTCGTCAAAACTCTGGAATGTCAGCGGGTGTGGCGGGTGTGAATGTCAGCCCCTGTGGGGGGTATTTATATGCAAATATTGTGGCCAATGACATTGTAATACTAAACAATAGAATCCAATGTTGATGTTTAGGTGGTAGGGGGAGCTAAAATAAAATGATTTAAACCTTTTTTTGGATAAAATACAAACATTGTAATATTACAACAGTGGGCTCTAGAGGGTTAAAGCTAACAAGCTAATGGTAGAGTATGCTGCTGTCAGAGCAAGTTAATGTTGTTTACTAGTCATCACGTGACGTTGATCACCTTCGCTATTCGCTCATACTAGGACATGACGTCAATTTGTATGCGGAAGTATTCCAACGTTTGTAGGCGGAAGTATTCTGATGAGGAAACGCAAGCCACAGAGAAGTTTGCGTAGACATTAGTTTATTGGAAACATATGGACTAATACATGCCGACGAGTCGGTAGAAGAGTCTTTCGACAATGCGGTGAGAACCTTATATATTGATTTGAACATGTTTTGAGTCGAAAATGGACGTTAGGGCTCAACCAGCAAGAGCGTTCTGACTCCCCTTTATAACTCTTGTAGAGAGAAAAAGTCCCAAAATAAAATACCTCTACAAGAGTTATGATTTATGGCTAGGAACCATTCTCAATATGGCACCTAGTTTCGATACTGAACCTTACTCACTACACACGCAATTTAGTTACGATTTTGTAGCCATGCTGATTAGAATATAGGTATTTGCAAGAGTAAATGTGGAATGTGGCCAAGACATGAAGGTCATTAAAGATGGAGTAATGTAATTTCAGTTTTAAAAGTCCAAGCCTCAGAAATCTGTAAACCACAATGAGGTTTTCTCTTAGCCAGACATTTGTTAATCAATATAAAACAGGAAACAATCAAAACGTCATCATTTAGTTTCCAGCTCTGATCAGTTCAGCCTCTGTATGCAGGTGATGTTCTGTGGCATTCATCTAAATGATATACTTCTCAGCTGGCTTATCTTCACTTTGCATTTTATTTTCTATTCCTCCTCTCTCAAAGAAAAGCTAGAGGAAGAAGTCAAACATTAAAACAATATTCTGTTGATATGCAGGCAGCGTTAGCAGTTTCCTAATGTTTAAGCCCCAGACAATTCACCATTTCCCCAGATGCAAATATTGTTCGCTGCATTGGAAAGGAACACTTTTCACTCAACTACTGAATGCCAAAGACCTTTAACCCATTACGACCGGGAACGCATCTGTGTCGTGCTAGACTAGTGCTGCTTTAACAATTATTTTATGCTTTAGCTAATAAAAAATAGCCGATATAAAAGATCTCATATATATCGTCGTTGTCGGGTGAAAACCTTGTATGTCCAAAACCATTCCGTTTTGTATTTATTATTTAAAACAAATGTCTAAACTAGTGAAAAATAGCCGATTGTGCTTGTAGATCTGCTATTTTCACTAGTTTTGTGCAACAGTCTTCTATGATGAAGCAGGCCTTCACTTTACGAAATGAATTACACATTTGAAACTGGAGATACGAGGTTTCTGCCCGACAGTGAATATATGCTATTTTTGAACATTTTGTGCAAGTCTTTGAATATTTTTGAGAAACGCATGTTTTTTTTTCTGTCAGTGGTTCTCAAACTTTTACATTAAGGACCCCTAGAATTAGATGTATTTGGCTGCCGACCCCCATCTCGAAATATTATGCATCAGGGACCCCACGGAAGCAAATATTTGAGCTATTTCAAAAATAGCAGATCTACAAACTTGTACATCTGCTATAAATAATGGTAAAAATGATTGATTTATACTTAGGGCCTAGTTATGCCAGTGTTGCGCACCACAAATAGCAGATCTACGGTACATTGCAATGCAACGCGCAGTGAGCTTGTAGGTCAGCTATTTCCAGTGTGCAACCATGTACAAAGTATAAATTGGGCATAAAAATGCAAAGTGTTCCTTGCTGAATTCCTCAGAAGGGAGCAATATTCTCAATAAAAACGTAATGGATTGTTGTACTGGGGAATAATAAAGGCTTGTCATGAAGATACTGCTCTTAGGAGACCCTTTAAGAGCCAGAACTCATTATACCTCGGATCCAACATTCTCCTCTAAATCAAGATTTGAAAAACAAATTGCAATTAGACTGCGCTATGTAAAAAAGAGAAATAATAATAAAATAAATCCCTTGTAGCGTACCGTAGCTATCGTTCTCTGTCCCTGAATGAGAGCTGATTTCCCTTGTTCATCTGTCGCTCAGCTGGTGATTAGACTGACACAGACAACCAACCGGCTATTTAGATGACTAACGTAATCAGATTTTCCTTTTTAAGTGTTTTTAAGGCTATGGTGAAACGGCTTGAATGAATCTTCGGATATTTTGCCACAATTTAATTTAGTTTTTTTTTTACAGACTTTTAAGTCTTTTCTGCATTTGATCCACTGGTTTCAATAGTTTGTTTTTTTCTCCTTTTTGAAACGGTGAAAGCCGCTTCCAAGGAGTGGCTTTGTCTGTCCCGTACCTTTTTTTTTGAGGATTCCCATAGATTCTCAAGGAGTGAGAATGTCTGTCCCGTACATGACCCGTGCATGCAGAATTGAGGATTGGTCAAGATTCACATGACAATTTGGCCCTCCAGACAAAATCAAAGCTCTAGTACACATAGAATAAAAATTCACCGCTTCACTTCGAACATGTCAAAAACTGATAGGACGATTTGAACAATATTGGAGTGGTTTTGGGGGTTATTGAGGATGCTGAATCCATTTCTGCCATTTTCTAAATTCAAAATGGCTGTTTTAAACCGAAAATGGCCATATACTAACTTAAATTGGGATGATTTTGATACTTTTTTGTTGATTTTGATTATGAATTAAATTATAAATGTGGTTATTTATATGCTTATACATTATCTGCATTTCAAAAGCCAAATATAGACAATCCACACAAAATGATTAGAACAATGACTGACACAATAGCCTAGCAAAAATAGTCACTTCATCATTTGGAAAATCATCAAAAAATTATCAAAATCATCCAAATTTAAGTTGGTATATGGCCATTTCCGGTTTAAAGCAACCATTTTGAATTTAGAAAATGTCAGAAATGGATTCAGCATCCTCAATAACCCCCAAAACCACTCCAATATTGTTCAAATCAGCCAATCAGTTTTTGACATATTATCCATTATTATAGGTGATTATGCTAATTAAAGCTAATTATGCTAATAATGAAAATTGCTCAACATAATAATATACAAGTTAGCATCCGGCAGTTTCTACATGCTGGGGACCCATACTCAACATTTCTAACATAAAACTTTAGGGTACTCAAAATGTCCGGGTTCACAATGGGGCTCTATGGCCTGGCTACTAGACTAAAAGTACATTATTTACTTTTAAAAAGGGCTTTAAAGGGATATTTCACTTTCAAAAAAACTTTTGGTCATTTTATCGTCTAATCAGGCTTTAAAGAACACCCTGAACAGTTTTGTAATTTGCTTGATTCAATATTTAGATATTTGATGTAAACGTTATCAGGCCCTCCAGGCCCAGGGCCTCTCCCTACACATTCATTGTAACTTTAAACTCCATTTTAACCATGATAGATTCAAAGATTAAAAACACCCATTATTTTTTTCTGTTGACTCATACTACCCAATGTGCTAAAACTGTTAAAACAAAGAAAATAAATATATTTTTTCAAGCTAGCAGACTAACTAACTCATGGGCATCCTGCAAGTTTAACACGAATATATACAATGTGGTTAAAAACTATGATGCTAATTTCTCCGAAGCCCAAAACAGTATGGCATTTTTTAATTTGTTTTTAATCCTTTCTTTAGCTGTACTGTCCAGCACTTTGAGCTGCATTTCTATGCATGAAAAGCGCTATAAAAATAACGCAAATTATCATTATATTGTGTTTATTTTCTGAGCTGCATTTCTACGTATGAAAAGCTTTAAATAAATAAAGTTTTATCATCATTTGCGTGTTTATTTTCGTTGCAAGTATGGGCTTACATTTCATTCTAGGCTGCATTCCAAATGTCTTTAAATTGAAATACTTAACATTTAACTTCCTGATACCTGCAGACAGTCAGACACCCTGAATTAAGTTTACATTTATCTATACATGTCATTGTTTCTGATTTCTCATTGCATTTGACAGCTTGCTGTCATACAGGAAAATTGCATTGACTGGACCCCTAACTTGAGAAGCAAAGGGCTGTTGTATCAAGTGTTACTGTGCTTGCTATGCTTTCATCTTCAGTTCTTGAAAGGACCAAAAAGCATAACAAAAGACAGTCTAATATCTTTCATGAAAACAAAGCAATAAAATGATCAAAACCCATAACAAAACCCACACTTGGCGCGGGGCAGCTTTGGTGGCGTCACTTTTTCACACTGTTGTGAATAATAACATTTCTTTGTTGGGATTATAGACCATTGCCATGGGGTGTTCCAAATAATTTTGTCTGTGACGGCCTGAAATGGCTTTTTAGTTTGTCAAATAACTGCACAGTAGCTGTCTGAGTCCCGCGGTAAAAATAAATAAATGTGGCGATCGCATTCCTCAACATTGCGAGTCAGCTGGGTTAAAACCCATTTAGGCCTAGAATTATTGAATGCTTTAACCAGTGAAACATAGCAGATATACAAGCTCACAGCGCGGCACCGAGTGCCGCGCTGCGAGCTTGTAGATCTGCTATTTTCGTGAAAATGTGTGCAAATCTTTAAATATATGTATTTTCAAAGCGAACGTTTGTAACTCAAATTTTGCTTCTGGGTGGTCCCTGGAACGAAATATTTTGAGATGGGTGTCCGTGGCCAAATAAATATCATTTTGGGGGTCCTTCACATGAAAAGGTTTGAGAACCACTGACATACAGTAGTAGTCTCTCAAGAACAGACTAACTGAGCTTCAGTTAAGTGAAAAGGACCTTTTCTTTGACGATGGCTGGCCAGATTGCTGACATAGAAACATAGGTTTTTCAAAAATTCTTAGAAGGATTCAAAAGACACTTATAGAATCGGGTCAAAATTCTAATTTTCACGATTTTTCAAAAATAGCAGATCTACAAGCTCGCAGCGCGGCACTCGGTGCCGCGCTGTGAGCTTGTATATCTGCTATTTTTCAATAGTTAAAACATAAAATAATGATACACAATACAGTGTACCCGTTCTGGATGGGTTAAGAAGACCCCGACACAAACTGGCTTTTCATTCCTCTTATCACACTCCAACCGTACTGGGAATCTCACTAGAGATTCTGGTGGTACAAGTTGTATTCTGGATGATAGGCGGTAATCAGGCCCTTTGAGTCTTCTCTCTCTCTTTCTCTCTCTCCCTCTCTCTCTCTCTCTCTCTCTCTCTCTCTCTCTCTCTCTCTCTCTCTCTCTCTCGCCCTCTCTCACTTTCTCATCCTGTTTTCACTAAAGCTGGCGTGTGCTCAACTAACTGTGTGTTTGCATTACGTCACCCTTCAACATGGCACCCTATTAAGCTTCTGAGATCTGGGATGGAAGCCCAGGCATTCAGATTTGTCACAGACAGCAAGCTGCAATTGTTGAACTGAGCAGATGAATCGCATGCCCGACCAAATCAGCAACCAAGCTATGGGGATTTCTTTTTTGTGGTCGTATAAATTCAGAGCATTGCCTAACAGTTGGCGCTACTTGTGTGTTTTTCTATCTTTTGCCTATGTTTGTTGGACATTTTATCATGACACGTTTAGTTTAGCACAGGGCCCCCATACGGTTCCCACTGTATCGTGAGAGGAGTGGGCGGACAGGGGTGTCACATCAAATTCTGGGCCCTGGGTACAAGGATTCACTGCGGGCCCCCCATGAATGTTAACTATTGAAAAATAGCAGATATACAAGCTCACAGCGCAGCACCGAGTGCCGCGCTGCGAACTGACATGTTTCCATGTCAGTGGTGCTCAACCGTTTTCATGTGAAGGACCCCCAAGATGATATGTATTTGGCCACAGACCCCCATCTCAAAATATTTAGTTCCAGGGACCCCCCCCCCCCCCCCCCCCCCGGCCCCCCCCCCCCAGAAGCAATATTTGAGTTACAAATGTTCGCTTAAAAAATACATATATTCAAAGATTTTCACACACTTCCACGACTTTTCAAAAATAGCAGATCTACAAGCTTGCAGCGCGGCACTCGGTGCCGCGCTGTGAGCTTGTATATACCTTGGGCCCTAGTAACTCAGTCCCACTCCCCCCCCCCTTGTGACACCCCTGTGGGTGGAAGCACGCTGCGCTGGCTTGGTTACCTTTGAAGGATTTTCAACACCCCCTCCCCTCCCCTCCGCCGTACATCCATCCCTCTCTCCCCATACAGTATTCCAACCAGGTACGATTTCATGGCGACGCTTAGTTA
The DNA here is from genome assembly GCF_963921795.1 of Nannobrachium achirus. NCBI lineage: Eukaryota > Metazoa > Chordata > Actinopteri > Myctophiformes > Myctophidae > Nannobrachium > Nannobrachium achirus. Next base: position 2,094,019 of record NC_137824.1, read on the forward strand.
TGCAGTGGAATTTATTGTCTGCACTGCGGCAGATTACCATTGCTTAACATGCCACACAGGAGACTTAAAGAGGCAACACCTTTCATAGTGTTGCATCCCGCTGGCAGGCAGGCAGGCTATGCTGGCGGACCTGGGCTTTCTTTAGACATGGTTTCCTACACTGTGAAGGACATGCGGCGCACAAGGAGCCGGGTGAAAGACAACGCGAGGGGATGGTTCCGTTCAAAAAACAACTTAATTTCCTGTTTTGTCGCCTCTTTATGCATGATGCTGGATTACCTTCTGCTTGTGTGTGGATTGCGGAATCATTTTCTTTAATATTCTATTCCTCAACATAGCTAGGATAATCTCTAGACTGGTTGAAAACAGACGATATTGACATGCAGCGCAGAGCTTAAGTGAAGCTGTCAATCTGTTATTTCAACCTGCCGTTCGTATTTTGGGTCATAGGCCTAGAATTATTGAATGCTTTAACTATTGAAAAATAGCAGATATACAAGCTCACAGCGCGGCACCGAGTGCCGCGTTGCGAGCTTGTAGATCTGCTATTTTTTTGAAAAAGTCGTGAAAATGTGCGCAAATCTTTGAATATATGTGTTTTTAAAGCGAACGTTTGTAACTCAAATTTTGCTTCTGGGTGGTCCCTGGAACTAAATATTTTGAGATGGGGGTCCGTGGCCAAATACATATCATTTTTGGGGTTCCTTGACATGAAAAGGTTTGAGAATCACTGACATACCAGTAGTAGTCTCTCAAGAACAGGGCTCTGAGCTCCAGTTAAGTGAAAAGGACCTTTTCTTTGACGATGGCTGACCAGATTGCTGACATAGAAACATAGGTTTTTCAAAAAACCTTAGAAGGATTCAAAAGACACTTATAGAATCGGGTCAAAATTCTAATTTTCACGATTTAAAAAAAAAAAATAGCAGATCTACAAGCTTGCAGTGAGCTTGTATATCTGCTATTTTTCAATAGTTAAAGCATAAAATAATGATACACAATAATGTGTACCCGTTCTAAATGGGTTAATATTCTATTCCTCAAAATATCTAGGATAATCTCTAGACTGGTTCAAAACAGACGATATTGACATGCAGCACAGAGCTTAAGTGAAACTGTCAATCTGTTATTTCAACCTGCCGTTCCTATTTTGGGTCATTAATTATAATTGTCAAAAACAACAGAAATAGCTGCTCTACTGGCTCACAGCATATCCCATCGTAGATCGACTATTTTCGCTATTCACCATATGACAAAGTATATAAATAGGGTTTGAGTGGTTAAGCTGTTCCATGATAAATGAAAGTAAGGGCCGACAAGTGGGAAATTAAATGTTATAATAGTTGGGTACACAAACTTAGCATTTACAGTGCTAATATTCTTCTTTTTGGGTCGGGAGGACGGTCTCTCATCCTAAACTAAGTTTCCTGGCAGGAGCCTTGAATTGATACTTGTTAGTATTCAATCCAACTACCTGTATGATAAAGTACAGATTCTGCCTAAATAATTTAACACTTCTGCACGTCATATAGGGGTTTTTAGGCATGAGCCTTAGGATTAATTTGAAGGGAAACTTCTTTACCAAGCTAAAGGCTATGTAGAAAAAGGACTTGGGCTACTCTGAGTACAAAAGATATATCAGTTAAAAGAGAGAGATGTGTAGTGAGATGAGAATTAATCTTTTGAAGTCGTTATCTACGTGTGTGTGCCAGGGACGTGCTGGCCATTGGGAAAAGCGGGACAACTCCCGAACGGCCGGTTCATTAGGAAAAAATAAAATGTCGGCCTTCGTTCCATTTTGGGGGCTGGGCGGCCAACAAAGTAAATCGTCACTGTCGGACAGAAACCTTGTATCTCCAAGTTTCAAATTTGTAATTTTTTTCGCAAAGCAAAGCCCTGCTTCATCATACAAGGCCGTCGCACAAAAGTAGTGAAAACAGCAGATCTACAAGCACACAACGCCTCGCGGTGCGAGGCGTTGTGTGCTTGTAGATCGGCTGTTTTCACTAGTTTAAATCATTTTTAAAATGATAAATACAAAACAAACGGCTTTGGAGATACAAGGTTTCCACCTGACAACGACGTAATATAACTCATGTAATTGGCCCACTGGCTTGTCACTTTGTCACAAATCTTTGAGCAGCAGCAGGCGCAGCACTATAGAGAGAGATCATCTCTCCATAGCGCGCAATGAGGGCCTAGCTCTCCAACTCTTTTACCCGGGCTGAATCAGGGGCCCAGCATGTCCCTGGTTAAAAGAAAGAGATGTGTAGTGAGATGAGAATTAATCTTTTGAAGTCGTTATCTGCGTGTGTGTGTGTGTGTGTGCGCGCTACCAGACAGAGACAGTCAGCTATAAGAGGCGGATAAGAAAAGGTTCAGCTTTCCTCTGCCATGGGCTATCCTCCTGGCAATAAAGCTGCCATGTGGGTTTTTTGCCTGTGTGATGCCGTTTGCCTGGGGTTAAACAAGAAACAAAATGTTCCAAAAATTGATTAACTCAACCCTGGTGTGCTACCGCTCAGATCCCGTCCGTAGCTAGTTATAGACTATAGCCTTGAGCTGGAGCACTGTACTGGAACACAAGCATTCAGTTTTGCATCATCACATTCCATTCTTGTACTTTGCACACTTTGGAACACTCTGTTCCTTGTAGCTTTCATAAAACTGCCATTACACCCCCTGTGTACTGCATTATTTGCCCGGTGTGAAATAGCCCTATAAAATTCACACTAAAGAAACCGTGCATAGTCGTTTTTTACAAATGTGTTTAGTAGCTGTAGTACAGTACATCCATTCAAAACAGTCAGTATAGGGCCTACATATTTTCTCTGCTTGTCCTCTCTATCCTTGGACTTCACTTGTGTAACTGTTGTAACTGTAGTAGTGCATTTATGTAGCGCTTCACATTGTGCATTGCGCTCAACCATTCACATTCACACAGCAACAATACAAGGCAAGGAAAAACTGCTCATCAGGAGCAGTCAGGGGCGTCAATTGGGTATGGCAGGGGTATGCAGCTGCCATACCCTGGGTCCAGGGGGGGAAATAAAAGTTACTTTTAAATATAAATCCATGAATGTCTCTTTGTCTATCTGCGCTGGTTATTATGTTGTTAAATTACAGTAACATTTTGCAAAATCGTCACTTTAACAAGGTATTGTAATTATATTCTCCACACTTGTATTCTCCCCATCTTGACAACATGGTATATTCCCAGGTTCCGCAGGTCAGCTGCACAGGTGCAATGCATTATTGTTAATTGTGACATGTTTACTAACATGCTAACTTTAGCTGCACTTGAACAACCATTCCAGGCTGCCATATCCAGCCCAAGAAACCGTAGAAACGGGGGGAAAGATAAAATGTACTTCTTAAAATAAATGTATCATGCCTGTGGCTAAGGTATGGAAGACACCAGTCACTTGAACAACCATTCCAGGCTGCCATATCCAGCCCAAGAAACCGCAGAAACCTGTGTAAAAAAAATTAAAAATAGTTTTTTTCAGACACTGTGGAAATAGCCGATCTACATGCTCACAACGCCTCGCAGCGCGAGGCGTTGTGAGCATGTAGTTCTGCTATTTTTCACAATAGAACCGTGTTATACAAAATGTAATGCCTCTTTTCCATGAGGACTCCCATCTTTGCCATACCCTCGCTTCTGCCGAACTGACGCCGCTGGAAGCAGTTAGTTGTTCAGTGTTTGGCTCAAGGACACTTCAACACAAAGCCAGGAGGAGCCGCGGGGAAACGCTCCAATTCTAAGACGGCAACAACTGGTGTTGCCCCATACAGTCATTTTCAATGAATGGCCCCAATTGATCCATTGTAAACTTGCATCATTACGAGCCACGGCCGCAGTGGTACACATGTGTACCTGACCTTATGCATGCAGAGCTCTTTTGAACTCACAAATGTGTTCTCTATCCATTCCAGGCCACTCTATTACGACACCGGATGACAGATGCAGATACTGCAGTCTTTTCCCTCAGGCGGTAAAGCACGGGGCCTAACCTTCCATTCAGTAGAAGTAATGGTCCACAGCTTTAATTGTCGCGGGCTCTTCATCTTCACTAACAATAGCAGTAAGCAATGGGTCTGGGAGAGAAAGGCAGCCGTGTCTGACAAAGGCAGTGATTTAGTTCTCAAGGCAATTCGCAAGTGGATGTTGCAGGGCGGCGGTGATAATGTGCCGAGAGAGAAAGATCACGGGTGAGGTAAGCGTCATATCACACAATAATGGTGCACGAGCAACAATGGGTGCCTTGTTCCTCCGTTGTGGAGATTAACCTTAAAACCCATTTAGAACGGGGTACACATTATTGTGTATCATTATTTTATGCTTTAACTATTGAAAAATAGCAGATATACAAGCTCACAGCGCGGCACCGAGTGCCGCGCCGTGAGCTTGTAGATCTGCTATTTTTGAAAAATCGTGAACATTTGAATTTTGGCCCGATTCTATAAGTGTCTTTTGAATCCTTCTAAGGTTTTTTTGAACAACCTATGTTTCTATGTCAGCAATCTGGCCAGCCATCGTCAAAGAAAAGGTCCTTTTCACTTAACTGGAGCTCAGTTGGTCTGTTCTTGAGAGACTATGTGGTTCTCATACTTTTTCATGTGATGGATCCCCAAAATTATATTTATTTGGCCACGGACCCCCATCTCAAAATATTTAGTTCCAGGGACCACCCAGAAACAAAATTTGAGTTACAAACGTTCGCTTTGAAAATACATATATTCAAAGATTTGCACACATTTTCACGACTTTTTCAAAAAATAGCAGATCTACAAGCTCGCAGCGCGGCACTCGGTGCCGCGCTGCAAGCTTGTATATCTGCTATTTTTCCACTGGTTAAAACATTCAATAATTCTAGGCCTAATTGGGTTAAAAAAACAGCCGCATAAAGTTTAGACTGTATCTTTCAAGAAGTGAAAACATGCATTAAGATGTGCAGATGTACTGAAGTGAGTTAGAGAACAACCTTTGACGCCCACAGTAACAGTATACAACACAAACTACCTAAAATGCTGTGTTCTTTGTGATGAGCCTATTTTTATATTTAGATTTTTTTATTATTAGAATGTTTGACTATGTTTTCAACAGTGAAAAAAAAAAATAACGAAACTAAAAGCAGTGCTCTTCCGAGCACAGGTCTCCACCAGCTCAGGTATGTTACTGTGGCCTCCTGGTGGCGCTATAATAGGCCAATGTGAGAAGGGTGCCATGTCTTCTTCGGCCTTTAGCGGCAATGTGCCACTGCATGCATGATTTGAGGCATTTTGTTCAAAAAATTAGTTTGGCAAAAGTCGACCTGCTGGTGGCGCTATAACAGGCCGATGTGAAAAGAGTGGCATTTGTTCCTTGATCTAGTGGCAATGTGCGTGCAGAATTCCTCTGTAATCACAAGCTGCGTTCATGATTTAAGTCATTTAGTTAAAAATGGACCAATCCTGCAAACTTTGGAAGCCAATGTTTGCCAATTAGGATGGAATATGAAATATCGGACTGATCCATCTTGATCACATGACTATAGAGATACTGTGTACTGATTTGTGTAATTTCTGGATAAAATCTGAAGGAATAATAGGAAAAACAATGTTTTACATAAGTCGGCCACCTGGTGGTGCTATAAAATGCAGGGCAAAGGTTTTTCCTTGGCCTCTAGGGAGCGCTCATACAAAGTTTTACACTGATCAGTGGAGTTATAGGTAAAAACATGAATCGGCCTGTTATAGCGCCACCATGAGGCTGATTTTAACATTTTAAAGTGGCATTTCTTCCTCTGCCTATTGGAAATGTGCATGCTCAATTTCACCAAAATCGCACACGGCCTTCATAATTTCAGGCATTTTATTCTAAACTAAGGGACCAATTCTGCAAACTTTAGCCAATCTTAGCAAATCAGGATGGAATATGTTAAATTGGACCAATCCATGTCGATCACATGACTGTAGAAATACTGTCTACCGATTTAAGCGATTCTTGGACAAAATCTGTAGGAGTAGTGGCAAAAAGTTAGTTTTGCAAAAGTCGGCCTCCTGGTGGCACTAGAACAGGCCCATGTGAAAAATGTCGGAGAGAGGTTCTGAATCGGATCGATTTCGACTTCCTTCACAGGTGTTACCGATGATACTAATGAAGGCTCTGTTCCATTCTGGTCAAACAAAGTCAGGGTGCTGATATTGTGCATGTTGGCTCACTGGAAACACTCTGCTACACCAGTGGGTCTCAAAGTGTCCTTGAGTGGGTTCCAAATGTCCCCATACAGGTGTGTAACTGTGAGAGTGTACACATGGAATAAATGGACCTGCGGGTCCATTTGCTTCCATTTGTTGATTCCATTTGTATAGAGTTATGGGGGTCCTTGAAATTAAAGAACCACTGTACAATAAATCAAACTGAGCCTTAATTAGTATCATCGGTAACACCTGTGAAGGAAGTCGAAAGAGGCCCGGAAGTAGAACAAAATGGCGTATATGCATAGAGCCTATTGGCATCCAGGGAGTGTGTGTGCACAGTTTGGCCGAGACCAAGCCAACAGCGCTGGAGATTAGCTGGTAACGGACGGACGGACAGACGCCCACACTGATGCAAAGACACGCACGCACGGACGGACGGACGGACGGACGGACGGACGGACGGACGGAAAAGGGCGAAAACATAAGTCTCCCCATGCCTTTCGTCTGGTGGAGACAAAAAGGATTGTATTCAATTTCCCTCGTTTCCCCCAGCCCTTCAAAGAAGGCTGAACTTCTGTGGAAGAATATGTCATTCATGGGTCATTGGTTTACTGTTTGAATTTGACGCAAAACAGGGAATAAGGCACGAGCAGTCACCGAATTACAAGAGATTTCTGTGGAAGGTTGAGTCCCATTAAAATGATAGATTGCAATCCCATCATGGTTTATGTAAAAGGGAGTTTCACACCCACAAAGCAGTTTAATTGCGCTCATTCCTGTGAGAAGTCCACACATGTAGAATCCACATTCTCATGGGCGTACAGGCAACAAGACGCTTGACAGCAGATGAGTAGCTTCAAACAAGGGGAGAGGAGGAAAGAGGAGGGGTGGGGGGGGGGGGGCTTGATTCTTGACAAACAGTGAGAGCCAGTGTCCAGGGGCGTCACAAGGGGGGGGGGGGGGGGGGGAGTGGGACTGAGTTACTAGGGCCCAAGGTGGAGGGGCCCCAGTAACTTTAGCTATTGAAAAATAGCAAATCTACAAGCTCAGAGCGCGCTTGTAGCTTGTAGATCTGCTATTTTTGAAACGTCGTGAAAACGTGTGCAAATCTTTGAATATAATGTATTTTTTAAGCGAACATTTGTAACTCAAATTTTGTTTCTGGGGGGACCCTGGAACTAAATATTTTGAGATGGGGGTCCGTGGCCAAATACATATCATCTTGGGGGTCCTTCACATGAAAAGGTTTGAGCACCACTGACATAGAAACATAGGTTTTTCCCCCCCCAAAAAAAACCTTAGAAGGATTAGAAATATTCAAAGATTTTCACGATTTTCCAAAAATAGCAGATCTACAAGCTCGCAGAGTGCCACGCTGTGAGCTTGTATATCTGCTATTTTTCAATAGTTAAAGCACATGGGCCCCTCAGTGAATCCTTGTACCCAGGGCCCAGAATTTGATGTGACACCCCTGTGGGGGGGGGGGGTGCTTGATTCTTGACAAACAGTGAGAGCCAGTGTCTACATCATCTCTTGGCCCTGACAGGCTTTCCCATGCATGAATTCAAAGCTGGTTAAGCCATGGCTGGATTCATTTTGATCTGACACCTATCATGTATGTTGTGGTTTCAATGCGCTGTGTCCACGAGATGTTTCGGCAATTTGGCCCGTGAAGTTTGAGAGAACCATTCAAGGGGAACTCCAGTTGGGAGGAACGACAATTTGGCATCTGGATGGGAGCTATTGTTAGCTTTTTTGCCTCATTCCACTCTACTCCCTGCTGTTTGATTGTCATCAATTATTAATGAGGAAATAGGGCATTCACCAAATATTCGAATATCAAAGTCACTATTCGACGTTGTTCACCGAAGTTGAATATTCGCTCATTTTTTTATGTTTTTATTGTTTTCTCTTTAATATAGTTTCTAAAGCTTGACTAGAGGAAGTCATAAGAATGAGTTGTCAATGCCCCTGGTGGATGAATTTGTTAATGCTCTATACCAGGGGTTCTCAAACCTTTTTAGGCTGTGACCCCCAAAATAAACATATTTGAACTGGGGACCCCCACCCTGACAAGCACTTGGAATTGTAGGTATTACATTTAATGTGACTCGGTTCCACTGTTAAATATTGTGAAAATAGCAGATCTACATGCTCACAACGCCTCGCAAACGAGCATGTAGATCGGTTATTTTCACAATGTTCGCCTCTTCCTCTTGCTTATTTGACAGTTTGGCCAGTCCTGTCGAATATTCGACAATGCGAATACTTTGAGGTCCAATAATTCGAATACTAAAAATCACTATTCGTGAATGCCCTACAATGCAGTCAATTAGAGTGCACCGTCCATTTGAAAAAACAATATAGCCTATCAAATATGCACATTGCTGCAAACCATGTTTTTTTTTTTTTTTTTTTTTTTTCTTCTTCACGTGTGGAAAGCGTTGGGCAGATGGGACGTGATATCTCTCACTCAACATAATGAGACGGGAACGCGCGCCGGCTCTCTCCGGGCCCGTCTGAGACGCGGTGCCCACTCAAACGGGAGGGGATCTGTCCCCCTCTTCAAAGATAATGAGATGACAATGCATTCAACTAACCTTAGTATGAGAGGGATGGGAAGATGAGGGAGGGAGGTTCAGTCCACAGCACTTGTCTGCCTCCTTTGATCAGACGCGAAAAGCAGCTGTCTTTCTTAGTCCCCGTGTTGGATGGATGAAAGCTCGGCGTACCATTTTATCACCATTGCAGTCACATAGCACGTGCTGTAGCTCGTACTGTAGTGCCGGGGTTTTCAAAGTGGGTGACGGGGGCACCCTGGGGTGCCGCGACCGCAGTCCAGGGGTGCCGCGAGATAATTTGATAATATTTGGAATTTATTTGGACAAATATTTAGTATAATTTTAAACTTGAAGTACAACATTATTTTCAGTCAGTTCTAACCAAAATGGCTATTATCTCAATGTTTTCCTCGCAGCATAATCACTAAAATATCGTCACTGTCGGGCAGAAACCTCGTATCTCCAAGTTTCAAATGTGTACGTCTTTTGGTAAAGCAAAGCCCTGCTTCATCATACAAGACTGTCGCACAAAACTAGTGAAAACAGCCAATCTACAAGCACACATGTGTGCTTGTAGATCTGCTGTTTTCACTAGTTTAGTACATTTTATAGATGATAAATACAAAATAACGACGACGATAATGCTATAAATATAAGGTGCTGGGAGTGAAAATTATAATGTAGGGGTGCCTCGGATTAAAAATAAAATATTTATGGAACAAAAAAGTGGGACAAAGTGGGACAGATTAAAATAAATATTTATGGGACAAAAAAGTTTGGGAACCCCATGCCTAAATCAGTTGATTTTTTATTTTACCTTTTCAGCCCAAAAATACATCTTCATGGTTAAGATTTTGTCCTGACTATCTGAATTCAGTGGGATAAAAAAGAAAGTCTAAGTAAACTCAATTTGCCACTAGTCTGGGAAATTGCAATGTTTTGCATGACATTGAAAAGTGTAAAGTGAAAACTGCCGTGTTGGTGGTCTTATTTCAGCAGGCTCCACGAGGCACTGCTATTCCAAGTTGACAGTTTTTTCTTGGCACTTCTTCCCTCAACCATTGTTTACAGGCATACATTCCTGTGAAGGTTTCCAAAGACACACATGCAGATGGATCCATCTCCTCTGTTTGTCCCCATGGCCAAGATAATCCCCATCCGCTCCCTTTCCCTTTCCTTTTTGTCACACTTTGTTTTGACACATAAAACACCAAACAAATCCTCTCTTTTAGTCCTTGGAGAGCATTCAGTCAAACCAATCTGTGGTTTCGGGATGGCGTTATTTTCACAACAACGTTCATGATGCAAAGTTAATATCCTTTATCTTACAGAAAACAAAAGCAACAAACAGGAAAAAAAAAACATTAATGTTGAGGTGAGTTTTTTGTCGCAGTATAGGTAGGTAATACAATAAGTAGTTGTATAGGAGCTACCCGAGCCCTAGAAACAGAGAGTTACGACACTTCCGTCGACTCCCATAGTAAACGTGGAAAGCCTATTTACTCAATGGTGGGAAGCTAACTTAGCCTAGCTTACGCATGCGCACGCATGCACGCATGGAGCCTGTCTCCTTCCTAGCGAGCCTCTGCCCCGTCCGCCCCCATTCATTTTCACTCGCTGGTAAGTAGACTAAATGACGTCTTTTTCACCCTTTTAATAATGTTATCTACCTTAGAGAGGCCTGTGAATGCGTTAAAATGGTAAAAAAATACGTGATTTGGTCTACTTCCAGCGAGTGAAAATGCCTTGGCTAGAATGGGGGCGGACGGGGCAGAGGCTCGCTAGGAATGAGACAGGCTCCATGCGAAGCCACTTCCGGTCTGCGGCGAGTTCAAAGCGTGTCGTCACTCTGCTGACACTGCTCTGGGAGCTACATGAAGAGAAAGACGACTCTAAATCACAATAAATAATTGAGTTTTATTTGGCAGTGTTCTGATGCCTCAGTACACACATCAATGGGACTTTTGCAAAACCCCTCCCCCAAACGCTGTCTCCGCCTCGACGTCTGACAGAATTACAGCCGCCTCATTCACTTATTGTGATATGATATAATTGTTATGTTAAATAGCTACTGATTAAGTAATGTAAGGCTGAATGAACAGGTACATGCCAACAAGGCTAAGTGCTGTTGGATTTCCCTCAGCCAGACCAATACAATGCCAACAAGAATAAACTGCTTCAAATGTAGCTACATGCCAATTGCTTATACATCTATACAATATTTGATATCTCTGGTGTGAAATGGTCACAACTTCCCGAAATGTTTAGCTGTGGTTGGACAGACAGACACAACTAATTCACAGCCTGCCAAGGCAGATTTTGCTTTGGAAATTGCTTCAAACGTCCTGGGTCGCTATAATCACTGTTGCAGCCTTGCAGGTCCTCCAGCAGCCACGTTTCACCATGGCATTATTGTAATATAAATGTTCTTGAATTTTAATATCGCCAATCATCATCTGAAACAAGGCTAAATAACACAGGTCCAATGCATGATCTAATGCAGGGGTGGGCAACTTTGATGATGGCGAGGGCCACTATATTTACACCTTCACTCCAGAGAGCCACATTGCATATTGTTACGTCCTACTTTGTCATTCTAGTATCTCATACAAAAGAAGCATCTGCCGATCTACAAGTTCAAAACGTGTCGCGGTGCGACGTGTTTTGAGCTTGTAGATCTGCTATATTTTGCTTCTTTTGAATTGGAATCCTGAATTACTTTTTGTTATTTTTGAATCCTGAAATGTAACATTTTGATTTAATTTAAAATGTGTTTAGTTATACTCATAGCCTACTTTATGAACTTAAATACAAATACGTTGGACATAGATTTGTTGGCTAACATTTATACTAGTCATTAAGCTACTGATATGGATGATGTTTGCATGTTTGGAATTGTAACAGCTGAAATCAATAATACATCAGTATTCCGGTATCAACCTGCGGGCCGCCTTAAGTGAAGGTGGGGGCCGCATGTGGCCCCCGGGCCGCCAGTTGCCCATGTATGAGAATGGGAGGAGGGGCCAAAGTCGTTGGACAGGCGGATTCAGCTGCGCTGTGGTCCAATCATCACAGTGGGGGAGGGGTTTTTGCGAAAGGCTAATTACTCCAGTTTTAAATGTGCAACATCCGATATCAATTCACTTTAATCAATCACATCAAATAGGCTAATAAAACACAGACAGGAGATCAACTCTCATAATTAAAAGAAAAAATAGAGGCAAAATTAACGTGCGTGTATAGGCCTGCGGTATCAATTGCTTGAGCTTTTCTTGCGCTGATGCGTTCAAAACTGGATAAAGAATCTCTAAAGTCACAACCTATTCTGCCCCTGGCCTTTATGCTACACTTCTTAAAAACTCAGCAAGATGCTGTTTGAAAGATGTGTGTGTGTGGGGGGGGGGGAGGGGGGGACAAAAAATCCTTAACATCCAATTTCCCTATATTTCATCATCGTGTCTCAATAATTATGCAGGGTTATTAGCTCAAGTATTTGTCCTTGGCATTCTTAATGTCAGCTGACATTTATTATGAACAGTAATGGTATTAGAGATCTTAGATTTCCCCATTTGTTGTGGAAGCCTGCAGTTTGGCGCAGTGCAACAGCGCCCTCTCTTGATCATTTTTTCAGATATGATACAGCATCAACAGAATGACCCCTAAAACCAGAACATAGTCAAATATGTTCCACGTATGAACACACACACACACACACACACACACACACACACACACACACACACACACACACACACACACACACACACACACACACACACACACACGCTAGGAATGTAGGCATTTTGTCAAGATGGGGAGAATATACCGGTAATTATAATACCTTGTTAAAGTGACCATTTTGTTATATTTTGCATTTGTAGTTATTTTACTGTAATTTAACAACATAATAACCAGCACAGATAGACAAAGAGACCTTCATGGATTTATATTTAAAAGTAACTTTTATTTTCCCCCCTGGACCCAGGGTATGGCAGCTGCATACCCCTGCCATACCCAATTGACGCCCCTGTACACCGTATGATAGCACAGGCAATGACAGACAGAAGCGTAAAATATTAAACCAGAGTGCCTACCTTTAGCAGTCTTCTTGTTGACGTCTGTGCAGCAAAGTCCTTGATCAGGTAAGCTCGCCTTTTCACAATAAATCACTCTCAGTGGACATGGAGGTGAGGTAAATCTGTAAAGCAATATCCATTAGGCTACATTTCTTCTCCACAGAGCAGAGGCTGTAGAAGGCCAAATTACACCTGCCCATTGGCAGATGTAATGGGCACATTCGGATGCAGTGGATGTACAGTATTGTGGTTGAAAGCCAAAATATGTACTAATATGTATAACCTAAGTGTTCTGAAAACCTGCAAATTTGTGTATTGTGTATGTTATGTATGTTATGTATGTATATATATATATATATATATATATATATATATATATATACACCAGTATATATATATATATATATATATATATATATATAGGGCTGGGATGCGATTAAACATTTTAATCTAATTAATTACAAGCTCTGTGATTAATGAATCGCAATTAATCGCATTTTAATCGCACATCGATATTTGCCCTGAGAAGCTTTTTTTTAAAGTAAAACACATTTTGTTGTACGAGTGAATCAACGAGTGAGTTTTTTAAATCAAAATTTCGCATCCACTGGGCCAAGCAAAGCGCTCTGATCGGCTACTTCTCCCTTTGCGTTTGTTGTCTCTTCTTGGTTGGTGCATCGCTATGATCAGTATGCCCGAAACTGAAGGTTCTGTGGTGCAAAAACTAAGTGCGATTAAAATGAGTTAATTTTTTTAATTTTCTGTAATTAATTAATCACAATTAATCAGTTAAAGTCCCAGCCTTTATATATATATATATATATATATATATATATATATATATATATATATATAGTGACACACAAAGTGACACACACACACACACACACACACACACACACACACACACACACACACACACACACACACACACACACACACACACACTAGTAAGACGCCTCAGGCAACATGCGACCTTGCCCTAAAGGGCGAGGTTGCGCCAGTGATGTATATCGGACCAGTTACCCATATATGGAGACCCCTAGTATCCATATATGGAGATCCATGTGCTGTATATGGTACATCCCTGTTATGCCCATACATGGAGATCCCTCTCTGAACCAGCCACACAGATATGGGCTGCCTCCATAAAACGGATTATGTTAGAGTGGTTCCCATGACATCACAACATACACTCCCGTTTATACCCACACATGGCGATCCCTATCTGAACCAGCCACACAGATATGTGCCATGTCTTGGCCATCTGGCCAGTGATGTATATCGATGACATCAGGGATCTTCATATATGGGCATAAAAGGGATTCTGGGGAATACGTATATACATACTGTATGGACTTTCACATAGGTGATGTCACCTGTGATATCACCTGTGATGTCACAGTGATGTGTCAGGGGAACCACAGTGTCAGGCGTGACCTTCAGAGATACACAGATACTGATGTTTCCTGTTGAGATTGGCACATTTCACCCAGGTTTTTTTTTTTTTTATCTCACTCACGTCACTTTGTCTGCTGGCCTCACTCAGCAACGACATAAACAGAAAATAAACAAAAATAAAACAATTCACAGGAGGCAAGCAGTGATCACCCCATGATGTGCACTGCAATGTAATTTCAAATGCACTATACATCTCAGGCGCTTTTTGAGAGTGAAAAAATAAGAAGACACGTGTGACATGTGTGCTCTAGGCAGCTTGCCCCAGGAAATGTGCCAATCTCAACAGGAAACAATGGTACGTGGACAAGATGTGCCGGTTTTCATAGTGCACTTGCGACCTACGGTCGCAATAAACACTGGTGTCTGCCGGATTGAAAGGTATAACAACGTATCTTAATGGATTTGGATTCAAGATTAGATCAATGGCATACTGTACAAATGTCTTATTCTGTTTATTATTAGTAGTATTACTGAACACAAATATGGTGTACGCAGTTACTCTTGCTGACAACTCTAGTTAGGTTGGAGCTGTTTGAAGCTGTTCTGGTAATGTCATGAGCTCACAAAACCCTATGGGACAAAAAGGGGGGGGGGGGGGATAGTTGCCCTTAGTTACAACAAAACTAACAGGATTGCAAGGTTTTTCAATTAAACCTAGTTTCTGCACGCCCACGCAGTCCTGAGAATAAATGTATTTGTGTAACTATACGTTTTCAGGGTGTTTAGAGATGTAACGTTTTGAAAACAATAGCCTAATGCACTCTTCACGCCAGATGTCACCGGCAGACCATAATGATTGACTAATGACTTGCTCCGGGTCTATGAATACATTTTGGGGACAGAAGCTCTCAGATGGGAACCATTCATATTTTGTCAGACATTAACTTTCTGGCCATTAAAAGTTTTTCAGCATGAATAACATGGGGCAGGGGATCTGAGTCCCAGCATGCTGCAATACTACAGCAAACAGTTACTGAAAATAATGAATTGAGACCCAGATGAATCGTCTAAATTAGTAGACTTTACAAAACAGTACTGGTTTTCTATTTGCTGTTGCCTGCCACCGTCTAGTGCAGGGGTCTTCAACAGGGGGTCTGGGACCCCCAGGGGGTCATCAGAGTTACTACAGGGGGTCCTCCAAATCTTTGTGTGATAGAAACTTTGTTTTCTCTTTTTTTATATTAAGCGTCCATTCTTAGAATATTCTTAGAATTCTTAGGCAAAAATAGCAGATCTACAAGCTCACAATGCCTCGCGCTGCGCGGCGTTGTGAGCTTATAGATCGGCTATTTTTAGCAAAGAGCTTTGGTCTAGAGGGGAAAAAGCGCAGGCTAAGTACAGAGTGAAAGGTCAAGTTTAGTATTGAGGGTTCAAAAGTGGTTAAATATCTGAAAACACAAATTAACATGAATCCAAAATACACTGATGATTGTGCTGTCAAACAATGAAACTACGGAATCAATGAAAATGTGGGGGTCCCTGCTTCATGTCTCTCTCAACTAAGGGGTCCTTGGCCTGAAAACATTGAAGACCCCTGGTCTAGTGCTTTATTGTAGTGGTTCTCAAAGAGAGAGGGGGGGGGGCAGTGAAATGATATAGCATAAAAATCAGTTCAATCACTTTAACCCTACAGTATATACGTTTACATTGGCTATACGAAATCTGCTACAATCTACAATCAACTCTACAAGCTCACGGTGCAAAACACGTTGTGGGCTTGTAGATCAGCTATTTAAAAAAAAGAAACACTGCAATGTTTGGGAAATCTGGTTTGAATTTGTTTGAACCATTTTAACAACACTAATTTTGGCACAAAATATTTTCAGATGGTGGTCCGTGGCCAAACACATTTGGTCGTCCCCAAAATGAAAAAAACCTTGAGAACCAGGGTGCCTACCTTAGGCATCTACTTGTTGATTTCCATAGGCAGCAAACTCTCCTTTTAACAGTTAGTCACTGTGAGAGAACAATACAAACTAGAAAATATTGTTCCTTCGAAACAATTGTGGGCTCGCTTCAAGCCAGAAAACAATGGCTATAAAAGTACAAAATGTCAAGATTGCAGGCAGTGCTCACTTTGACGTTACTGACGTCAAAGATTGGTCCATTTTGTTCCAAAAAAAGTTGACCCGCTGGTGGCGCTATAACAGGCCAATGTGAGAAGGGTCTGTTCCTTGACCTATTGGGAATGTGCTTGCAAGATTTCACGCACATTGCAGGCTGTGTTCATGATTTGAGGTGTTTTTGTCTTTTGCCACTTTATCGCTGCTTGCAGCTATATTTATTATTATTATTATTATTATTTTGTGTGTGCACTTCATAGGCATATTAGATAAAGGTCCTTAGATTGTGTGTAGAATGTTTCATGCAAATTGCTAAAAAAATCCTAACGGGTTTAAGCGTTTCACAAACTGCTCAAAATGATATAGCGCTCCCCTTTGGCCAATTGGAGTAAGATTGGTTTTAGTGATATTTGGACTAACACTCTACATCTTTGCCAAATGCCATGAACATGTTACTTTGCATGTATGATTTAGAGGCAGAAGAATAATTTGCATAAAACTGCAATATTCATTGAATTATTAAAAAAGCATGTTTCAATTTAAAAAAAAAATCCGATCTGACAGATCTTTAGATATTGGTCCAAAGTTCATGTAAAAAAGTGTTGTGCACGTGACGCGAAACTGCTCAAAATGGCGGAAAATCGAAGGGCGGAGCTTACTTAACAAAGACACAGATGTCTTCCGCTTGAGTCAAAGCACGCGTGTAAGCAAGTTGCATGTCTTCAAACGAAACGAGTCATGACTTATGCCCGTTTGAAGTTTGAATTTTCAAACGCTTTGTATAGCGCCCCCCTTTGGCCGATTGGAATAAAATTGGTTTCAGTGATACTTTGACTAACCTTCTACATCTTTGCCAAATGCCATGAACGTGTAACTTTGCATGTATGATTTAGAGGCAGAAGAATAATTTGCATAAAACCGCAATATCCATTGAATTATTAAAAAATAATGTTTCACTTTAAAAGAAATCCGACCAGACAGTTTGACCGTATTGGTCCAAAGTTCATGTGAAAAAAGTTTCGTGCGCGTCATGCAAAAATAAAAAGCGACTGCACGGTCTAGCCGCTAGAGAAAAAGTGGCGGAAGAAAGAAATGATGAAGTCCAATATCTATAAGTGGCCAAGGGCTTGGCCACTTCGTGGCCCTTGGCCACTAATGACAATATCTAGAGTGTGCTCGCCTTTCAGGCGAGCCCACTAATTAGGCTTGCCCTTAAAGGTTCACATGGCTTGCCCTTAGTAAAGACCACACCTTCAAACAATACAGCATCTACGTCACCATCTACACATGGACCAATCAGGGGAAGCTTTTCACTTGTTGTCAGGAAGACTACGTTTGTTGTGCGGACAGCAGTCACTGATTGGCCCCGATCAGAAAATAATCAGGATACTCGCTGCCTATACCCGGAAGGACAGACGTTATACTGGGGAAGGAATGAGTGAGTGAACGCAGTATGACGTTGGGCCCTGCCAGGCTAGGCAGATGAAGGTATGAATGGAAGAGGTAATGAATAGAGGAGCGGATGATTAAGGAACGTGATGGTGAAGGAATGTTGGGTGAGGGGATGTGAGTGGCAAGGGATTAGGGAAGGGAACAAATGGGATGAAGGACAAGGGACTGAGACACAAGAAACGAGGGGCCAGCGGCCCAAGGTGGAGGGGTCCTGGTATAGCTATTGAAAAATAGCAGATCTACAAGCTCGTAGAACTTGTAGATCTGCTATTTTTGAAAAGTCGTGAAAAAGTGTGCAAATCTTTGGAATATGTATTTTTTATGCAAACATTTGTAACAAAAATCTTGCTTCTGGGGGGTCCCTGGAACTACATATTTTGAGATGGGGGTCCGTGGCCAAATACATAGCATTTTTGGGGTTCTTCACATGAAAAAGTTTGAAAACCACTGACATAGAAACATGTTTTTCACAATTTTTCAAAAATAACAGATCTACAAGCGCTGTGAGCTTGTATATCTGCAGTTTTTCAATAGTTAAAGCACAAAATAATGCGTAATAATGCTTTCCCAGTCAAAATGGGTTAAACCCCCTCCCTCTATGAAGAACATTTATGGGGGGCCCGCAGTGAATCCTTGTACCCAGGGCCCAGAATTTGGTGCTACACCCCTGCGAGGAGCTGAGGGGTTGGAGCAGGGCTGGATTAACACCTCAGAGGGCCCCTGGGCACCGAAGCACCAAGGGGCCCCCGTGTGCATGCAAAATGTTTTGTAGGCATATGCATGTAGGTCCAATATAACATCTGCAGCAGAAGTTGGCTCAGAGTTTTAATCAGTTGACTTGACTTTCAGGAAATATTGTACATTGTACTTAACACACAATCAGCACTTTTCAGCAGCATTCTCACAGCATTTGTTTCAGGGGGTGGTGGACATCATTTATTTCATTCTGATTAAAAAAAAAAAAAAAAAAAAAAATTGATGTCCAGGGGCCCCTGGGCATGTGCCCAAAGTGCCCATATGGTAGATCCGGGCCTGGGTTGGAGGATGAGGGGAAGAGATCATTCAGAGCAACAGAGATCCGAGGCGTGAGAAGCAGGTAAAGCATTGGAATGAGGGCAAGGAGTGTAACGATCAGAGTCAGAGGTGTAGGACCCAGGCACAGTACAAAGGCCCCATTTACACTGGTAGGGCACTCACGATTATGACATTTTACATGACGATTCATTGTCACTCAGATAACTGCGATTAACGATTTAATTGTGTTTTTGTCGTTGACAATTACATTTCTGTTTGGCTTATTGTAGCCTTTGAAGTTGCACATGGCAGATATGACACTTAACCTTATACAAAGAAATGACATATTTGAAAACCTTATACTTAAACATTCATAGTGGAAATAGCCGATCTACAAGCTCACAACACTTCGCAACGTATTGTGAGCTTGTAGATCGGCTGTTTCCACTATTTTTGAAAATGTTTGAAAATATGAACATTTTTCAATATGGAAATTATGACAATTATTACAAAATAATTGCGATGTAAAATATTTGCGATTAGACGATTATCTAATAATTGTAACAGGCCTAATACTGGCAGTCAAATCCAGCCTGAATCAGATCTGTGCTACATGCAGATTCGAATCCGATTTGTTTAAATGAGTCTAAATGCAGAATCTGATTTTTACAAATGTGACTTGAGCCACATTCAGAGTTGGTTTCAGATCTGATTTCTAAGATGCATCTCAAGCTGTGTTTCCATAAAGCCTCTTAATGCGCATCAAGAGTTTTGCGAATAAATCTTTTTATGGAAACACAAAATTCTAATACACTTTCATTATCTGCAAAAACCTTTATCCGCTTGGAGGAGGAGGATTTTGAGGCTTTATCGAATAAACTAAATGCACATTTGTGAATGGAAATGGGTCAGACAATAAAAAGCAGGATGATAATACTATTAAGGAACGTGATACTTCCTATGCTTAATAATGAGCATCAAATCAGTATTTCAAATGTGTTTGTGTTTTTTTTCTTTTCTTTTTTTTTTTTTTTTGCACATGCATGCCATAAATTCCATAGGGATAGATCACATATGACATTTATGACATCAACTTGCGACAGGCATTTCCCCTATTGAGTGAAAGATTAGCAGGAACCGCATCTCGGAGCTGCATACAACAAAGTAAGAATACAATAACTAGAAAACAACAAATACAAGAAAACACAACAGGGAGACAGAACAAGTCACGCACCGTGACATTGTGGGCTTGTTTTAAGCAGTGGTGGAAAATGTCCATACTGTCTCCCACCACCAAACCTTTCGTCGGAACGCTCCGGTTCAACTACAAAATGACATCACTCGCAACCCGAATTGGAGTTCGGAAAGTTGCACGTCGCAAAGTCGGAAATCTGCAACGAAAAGTTCGGTGGTCGGAGACAGTATGGACAGGGGATGTGTTGAAGTAGGACATGAGCGTGATGAGTTCCAGGGATGGGAATGGCAGGTTGAAGGTGGTGTTGCATGATTTGAATTTCTTCTGTCAGGGACGTGCTGGCCATTGGGAAAAAAATAAAAATAAAATGTCGGCCTTCGTACCATTTTGTTGCAGTCCAATATGAGACAGGGTGGATGGGGCGAGGCCTTGCAGGATGTTTTGCTGGTTGAGGAATATGAAGTGACAGAGAGAGGATCTCGGGCAGGGGAATGTCATGTCAGAAAATGGAAGAGCCAGTGTGAGATGCAAGTCTGCCAAGGTATAGCTGTCTGAATGTCTAAACATGAAGCGGGAGAGAGAGTCATTGCGTCGTGGTGTCGCGGAAGATAAGGAATTTATTTGGTGACTCAAATCCAGTACTCCAAGTACTCAAAGCATTCAAATTTAGAAAAAGTCTGTTACAAGTAAAAGTCCGGAATTCAAAATTTACTTAGAAATTATCATCTCTATCAATAAAAAGCTACAGTACTGTACACAATCAAATTAAACATTTGCTCAAGCATGCCCAAAGAAAAATCACTGTAGATTGACTGGACTGGCTGTGTCACTCACAGAAAATAATTGATTTTCAATTGAAGAACGTGACACAATTGTATGATGAAGTCTATATAAGGCTTCAGGCATGATTCAAATCAATAGGAATACAGTTTTTGGCAAGATCACATATCTGTACAGTAATGTGAAATATCAATATGATATATTTTGTGTAATTCACAATTTGGTGAATGTTTATTTAACGTTCATCAAGACTTCTAACAAAAGCAAATGAAATGGTGTTCTTCAGCGCCAGCCTCAATAGAAAAAAGAAGACACTTAGAAAGAAAATCCATTAGAGATTGCATTTCTGAACACTTTACTCAGCTGGAGGTTGTTCATGTCCTTCACAGTGGCCTTCCAAAAACATCTTGACCAAGAGTAGAGTAAGGAAATAAATTGTTACATATTTAGACTTTTTGAGTGTCTAAAATATAAACCAAAAAATAGTATATGTATATGTGATGGCACCAATATGAAATGTTAGTATAGAAATGCACAATCCCCCTCCAAGAAGGTTTTAGCCTGTGTATTTAAAATGTAGTTTATTGTTAATATTATTTTATGTATTTATTTATTTTTGTATCTTGTGGGTATACACAGATCATTTCATAAAATGAGCACAACCAAAACATCTTAGTCATAGTATAATCTGTGAAAATAAATCTTCATTGGTTGAGAATGTTCCAGAGCAGAATAAATCCTCCCAAGTGGGCTAATGACGAGACAATACTTCAGAGAGATGTCCTGTTGTTTTCATTGACCACTCTCTTTTACTGATTTCTCTTGTTTGTATCTGATAAATATATTATTTGTAAACAACAACACCTTCTTATTCCTCTGTGAGATACAATAATCCATCACAAAGAAAGAAGACCAGAGAGTGATTCAGAGTGAGAATGGAGAGAGAGTATTCAAGACAAAGGTACAACAGAATAATCAATGGTTCGTGCTCTCTCTGACAATTGATGTTTTGACATGAGTATAAGTATGGTCATTTGGTCAGTCAATGGATGACGTTTCAACAGTTCATAGGATATGTTTCTTGTCCACAAATGACAAGACAAAGAGTCCATATACAGTTGGTTCCTGGGGGAAGAGATGTCATTGCTGGTCTCTGGATGACACCAGATGTCCCAGGCTGAGCCTTATAAACCAAAACAATTCTCATTGTTTTAGGTACAGGCTCCATGGCAGTAGATAAGGCCTCATTTCTACCAGACAGAGACCTTGTGGGTATGGTACATGACATAAAAGCATGGCACAGTCATGCATAAACTGTGCTTTAGGGTCAGCTGGTCATCAATATGAATTGATAAAAATATGATATAAACCACAACAAAATACCTAACAGCATCCGAGGCCGCTCTGTGAGACTAAATGCTCAAGGCAATTTTGCCAACGTCACGCAGGCGCCTGCCCTGCCAATCTTCAGAGGAACTCCTTTGGAAGACATGATGAGGTTAAGCAGCACAAAAAAACTAGTTTCACTTGACTCACATGCATCGCAAAATTCAGTGTTGATTGATCAAAAGGCTTAATTAATTGACTCATTTAAATTAAACACCCGAGCAAGTTTATGTCATTGTTCTGCTAAAAAGTTAAAGGGGAATCTCACTCTTTCGAACGACCGTCATTTCGACAAAGGAGCGTCGGGAGGGTTAGCGACTCACCTCACAGAGGTTAGGTTTAGGGTAAGGGTTAGAGTTGGGTGTTGAAAAGATGACACGTAGTAACAGCGAAATGCTCCCAAAGTTAAAGAGGCGTGCAACGTACAGTATGTATGACTATGGTCTTCCTGACCGGGAGAAATGCATGTTGTGGGCTTGTACCGTAGCTCGGCTATTTTCTGTCACACATACACACACGCACGCACGCACACGCGCACAAAAAACGTCCAGAGCATGGAAGGCGAAAGTTAGACACCAGCTGAATTCTAATCTCTGGTGGCTTGTTTGTTTTCGACTTGTAGATTTTTAGCGGTAAATATGCCATGAAGTTGCGGAACCTTTATAATGTTTATGCCTGCAACTGCTAGTTTTAATTTTTGTTATATAAATTCGAATTTTCACAACGGCCAGCTTTCTGTGTCACAGATTCATGCTAAACTCTGCCCCCTCACCCCACTACAACGGATAACCATTAGTACAGTAAGTACAGCAAATTAATTTGATTGGCTTATTGCGCATCCCCACAATGACAGCATCCAAATATTAGCAAATAAAATAGACCTTTTTTCCCTTTTTTAATAAATTTAATTGGCTTATTGCGCATTCCCACAATGACAGCATCCAAAATTATTAGCAAATAAAATAGACCTTTTCCCCTTTTTTTATAAATTTGATTGGCTTATTGCGCATTCCCACAATGACAGAATCCACATATTAGCAAATAAAATATACATTTTTTCCCTTTTTTATTAAAGCATTTATTTATTTTCATCACCCTCCCCCCATACGGTTAAAATGCAGTTTAAATTTACAATGATTTTATATAGGATGGAGGGGCAAGGGTGTGTGTGTGTGTGGCGTGTCTGATAAAATTAAAATCAATCATCTAAATACTGAATCAAGCAACTGCTTGGGGTGCTCACATAAGCCAGAGTAGGCATTGAAATGATCTCAAACATGACTGTTTGAAAGTGAAATATCCTTCAACTTCAATTCAGAATACGAGGACTTGAAAACCTTAAAGTGCATTAATTATCTCCCTGTGGTTGCTTTAACTATTGAAAAATAGCAGATATACAAGCTCACAACCTTGTAGATTTGCTATTTTTGAAAAAATATGAACATTTGTGCAAATCTTTGAATATCTAATTTTTTAAGTGGACATTTGTAACTCAAATATTTGCTTCTGGGGGGTCCCTGATACAAAATACTTTGAGATGGGAGTCCGTGGCCAAATACATATTTTGGGGGTCCTTCACATGAAAAAGTTTGAGAACCACTGACATAGTAGTCTCTCAAGAACAAACTAACTGAGCTCCAGTTAAGTGAAAAGGACCTTTTCTTTGACGATGACTGGCCAGATTGCTGACATAGAAACATAAAAACATAAAAACCTTAGAATGATTCAAAAGACACTTATAGAATCGGGTCAAAATTCAAATTTTCACGATTTTTCAAAAATAGCAGACCTACAAGCTCACAGTGCGGCACTCGGTGCCGCGCTGTGAGCTTGTATATCTGCTATTTTTCAATAGTTAAAGCATAAAATAATGATACACAATAATGTGTATCCGTTCTGAATGGCTTAAATAAGACAAAGACAAATATCCGTCGTTTGAGTTGAAGAGATAAAAATGGCTGATCAAATGAAAGAGTATGGTGATAAATATCCAATAAATAAGCATTTATCAGCTGTTTTGTCTAATGTTTATGTTCAGTTCTGCAAGTGTATCGGGAGGTTTTATTTGTAACTCACACTTCTACCTGTATGAGTGAGTTAAAATAAAACCATCTTGAAGTAAAAACTATAGGAAACAGTTATAGTCACATATGAATCATCTGTAATTATGTCACAAAACAGCATGTTTTCATTGGTGTTGCCATCCTCAAATGAACACATGAACAAACTCACTCACTCTTACCTACACCAGACCACTCACAACAGAATGAGCTGCAAGATAATATCACAACCACCAGATGGTGCCAGATGCTTACATTATAAAACGTTTCATTGAAAACAAAGTGTCTGACATGGTACTTTCTGGAATGTCTCAATCTGCAGGCACAGTGTGGGAATTCAGCTTGTATTGCAAAGCAATTCAACTTGTGAAATACGGAATGGGTTATTCTCAGCCCCACCCTGTGTTGGATCCCTTCCCTGCTCTTGAATTCCAATCTCAAACAAATAACACGAGTCTTTAACAAAAATCATGTTTACCTCAGTCTCAACACAGTCGAGCAGTGGTTGGAGGCTCTAGCATCATGCCCGCCACCCACACCCATTTATTTTCCTTTACCCTAACCTAAACCCTAAACATAACCTCAGTGGGGGTATTTCTGAATAGGGGTGTTTCTAAGTAGGGGTAGAAAGCAGCATAGCCCTTCCCTAGAGATCAGCTTCTCCCAGGGCAAATACTTCCAAGTTTGAAAATATATGGTCTCTGCTGCAGGAAAAATTGGGTCTATGAAAACAGATTCCTTGTTGTCTATTCCTGACCTAGATGCAGATAACTCCGGGATCTATCTCAGCAGAAAGAATGAAGACAGTGTAGCCAAGTGGCAGCCTCTTTCTTTCCTCCAGTGCACCAACAGATTGAAAGTAGGCTGAAGATGACATGTTGACTTCATAACCTACTTTGTCCCACTATGTGATGTGATTATCGTGATGGTCAAGTTAAACATTTCTTTTTTATTTCAACATTCCTCGAAAGAGACGAGGTGCCTGCCCACAAAGGTGACTGCTCTCCATTCCGACATGTCTCCACTCCGACAGTGACTTATTATTGTCGGAGTGGCAGCACTTCCATAGAGGTTAGGTTTAGGGTAAGGGTTAGGGATAGGGTGTCGGAATGGAGACATGTCGGAAAGGAGACATGTAACCGCCTATTATTTTATCTCTGAGAGTGTACACAATGAGAGTTTTTACTGTGTATACAGTTTACACAGCTATTTTTCAAAATGCTGGAATAACATGGAGGGGAGTGAATAACTTTTACAGAGCTGACCAAATCTATTCAAGAAAATGTAAGAATATGAAAGTGCATTGTTGTTTCTCATACCTAGCCCAAGCCACAGAGGAGAGTGGTTTCCACCAGCAGCTATGCAACACAATGGATAGGCTTATGATTAGTTATGTTTTCCTTTATCTCACCTGATGATGGACACAACGGGCCACAGCGGGTAGACAATACGCTGACATATATTCAGCTCCAAACTATGCACACCACAAGCAAAAGCAGTCAAGCGAAATCTTCTACAGGCCAGATCAAAGACGGCACAGATAATCGGTTACAAGTCTCCATTCCGACATGTCTCCATTCAGACATGTCTCCATTCAGACACTAACCCTAACCCTAAACCTAACCTCTTTGGAAGTGTTGCCACTCCGACACTAAGAAGTCAATGTCGTAATGGAGACATGTCGGAATGTAGAGCAGCCCAGCAGAGAATCTACACAGAGTAATCTTCTGGGGAAGCAAATTCACTGATATCTCCGACCACCTCGGGTGAGTGGGTTGGAGGCTGAGTTTGTGACAAGAGCTCCCCGCTCCGTTATCCAGACCTGTTTCCACTGTGGATCAGAATGCTTTAGATATGATATGTATCGGCTAAGCTAAGGGAAGGGTAAACGAAGCAACGAAGAGCCGACCAACAACCATCTGATGCCCAAATGGTATTTAGAGCAATTATATATATATATATATATATATATATATATATATATATATATATATATAATCAATAGAAATGTGCTTCTAGATGAGAGTCTTCAGTGCACAAGAGGTGGAGAGGGGGGAGGGGAGGGGAGGGAGGGGGGGGCTTTCCATCTCTGCAGTAAGCACCTCTCCTGGGAGAGCAACAAGTGCCAATCTCTGTTCTCTCTCCTCTCACTAACAGAGAGAGGGAGAGAGAGAGAGAGAGAGAGAGAGAGAGAAAGAGGAGAGTTGTGTTTTGTTTGTTAAAAGGCTAAAATGACAGAGCAAGCATCTAAAAAGCAAGGACTTAAAAAGTGCCGGAGTGCAACTTTCTGCATCGATGGCTTCAGCTTCACCATCGGTAAGAGGAGTACAGTGTGTGTGTGTGTGTGTGTGTGTGTGTGTGTGTGTGTGTGTGTGTGTGTGTGTGTATGTGTGTGTGTGTGTGCGTGCATGTCTAGGCTACCATACTTGTGAGTATATAGTAGAATTTCAGAAACAGACTTTGTTTTATGGTTGAATACAATTTTTTAGAGATTACAAAAAAGATTCAGGTTCGAGTTAGTTTTAGGATTAGACATTAGTGAATTAATATTTCGTTAATGTTTCATCTTTGGTATGGGCAACATTACTGTAATATTCCCAAATACAGGAGGTTACAGTTCACTTTAAAACCAGTTGTTTTTGTTTTTCAAAAGAAAGAAAGAACAATTTTATTAAAGAGAAACACACACAATTTAGACAATGTCAGAAGGGCCGTGTGGAATTTGAAGATACAATGGATTTATATAGGAAGAGTCTGTTAAAATGAATATCAAATCTCTAAATACTGAATCAAAACTGAATTTCTGGGATGCACACAAAAGCCTGAGTAAACGTTAAATTGACCCCAAACATGTTTCAAAGTGAACTATCCCTTCAATGCAGTTGTTCCAGCCGTAACATAATATAAACACAATGAATAGCTTGTTTCTTTCTTCAGCCTTCCTGAATTCTTTTCCCCCTCCTGCACTCCAAACACACACGCTCCACTGTGACCTTGTCAAAATGGGAGGACGAAAGGTTTGGTTGAGTGCCAAGTTCTTCTGTGACGATGCAGCACTGAGTGGCACTTATCAGAGAGAGAGAGAGAGAGAGAGAGAGAGAGAGAGAGAGAGAGAGAGAGATTGTGTGCATGTGTGTCTGTGTGTGTCGCCTTGGGATTTCTGGCATAATCAGTATTGTTCTGATCGGAGGAGCGGGGTGCATGGGGACCAATCAAAGTTGTTGGTATTGTGAGATGAGGACTGTGTGAAGTGCCTTTTTCCTTCATAGAATAGAATAGAATAGAATAGAATAGAATAGATCTTTATTGTCATTGTCACAAGTACAACTAAATTAAAAGTGCCAAACGATCAGTGCATCACCACTCAAAAATATATCTAAAACAATAAAACAAAACAAACACAGAACCATACTTCCCATCATTGCACAACCCCTATTGCACTTAGCATGCACAGCATAGACAGACATGTAAATAAAAGCAGCTGTTATTGCACAAACTCATATTGCACTTAAACCCAAACAGCACCATCAAACATGTATGTTCATCAGATCAATGTTTCTTAGCAGCATTCAGTGTAACTACCGCTGAGGGATAGAAGCTGTTACTAAACCTGGTTGTTCCTGACTTTATCGATCTGTACCTTCTGCCTGATGGCATCAGATCAAACAGGGAGTGACCGGCATGGGAAGTGTCTTTTAAAATGTTCTCTATTTTTTTGTGAGCGCGGGACCTGTGTAGTTCTTCCAGTGTGGGGAGAGGGCAGCCAACAATTCTCTGTGCTGTATTTATGACCCTCTGGATCTTTAACCTCTGAGCTGCTGTGCAGCAGGTGTACCACACACAAATACAGTATGTTAAGTTGCTCTCTAGAGCACCGATAAAAGGACACACGCAGGCCCTCATTATCAATGGAGTGTTCACTAGCAAAGACCACACCATCAAACAATATCAGTTGGGTTGCATTTATTGAATGGATACAGTGTGTATGAATGGAGACTGATTGACGGATGGAGTAAAGGGATGAGAGGTTAAAGGTGTGAAGTATGTGGGTTGGGTGGGGAGTGATGGGGGGGCGAACGGTTGTTGGCTTAGAGCAGAAGGAGTGGGGGGGATGAAGGGAAGGATGAGATGGTCTACGGTATTAGGGATGGGGTGCAAAGTCGGAGGGTTGTCTGGCGAGTGGGATGAGGGGATGAAGTGGTGTGTGATGTTAATGAGAGGTGGAATGATTGCGATGTGAACAGGGGGATGAAATGGTGTGCGATGTTAGCTAGGGGACGCAGAGTTTAGGGAAATGACTGCGAGGATGAGGGTGAATGGAAGGATGGAGTGGTGCTGAAGAGGTGTGTGTGCTTGTTGATCTGGGTGCTAGCAGGTGGCAGTTAGCGGTTCCAGATGGCGATGAACCCTGGGTGTTTGGCTTTGGGGTCCTTGGATCTGGAGTGGCGCCGAGGTCCATGGATCTGGAGTGGCGCCGATTTACGCTTTAAGGCCCCATCTGGAACCTGAAGGAAAGGATAAGGAAATGTTAGTGGAGCGCATGAGAAAAGTGTGGAGATTGGGGTGGTGGAGGGATGCGAGAAACGGATCGGAGGATAGCAGGTGGAGGTGGTCGTGTATAAATACAACCCTTGATTGCTTGGTAGGAGGAGATAAGGGAGGAGTTGTTATCAGTGAGATCTGAGGCAGGTGAGGTAGGGAGGAGAAAGGTAGGTTAGATCGGAGGCGTTAGAGAAGGGAGGAGATAGTTCTCCGGTGTGGTCTGTACTCCTGAACCTTTGTTGTTCCAACAGCATTTCACTAGCAAAGACCACACCATCAAACAATATCAGTTGGGTTGCATTTATTGAATGGATACAGTGTGTATGAATGGAGACTGATTGAGGGATGGAGTAAAGGGATGAGAGGTTAAAGGTGTGAAGTATGTGGGTTGGGTGGGGAGTGATGGGGGGGCGAACGGTTGTTGGCTTAGAGCAGAAGGAGTGGGGGGGATGAAGGGAAGGATGAGATGGTCTACGGTATTAGGGATGGGGTGCAAAGTCGGAGGGTTGTCTGGCGAGTGGGATGAGGGGATGAAGTGGTGTGTGATGTTAACGAGAGGTGGAATGATTGCGATGTGAACAGGGGGATGAAATGGTGTGCGATGTTAGCTAGGGGACGCAGAGTTTAGGGAAATGACTGCAAGGATGAGGCTTGTTGATCTGGGTGCTAGCAGGTGGCAGTTAGCGGTTCCAGGGGGCGATGAACCCTGGGTGTTTGGCTTTGGGGTCCTTGGATCTGGAGTGGCGCCGAGGTCCATGGATCTGGAGTGGCGCCGATTTACGCTTTAAGGCCCCAAAAAGTGGTGCTTATTTGTCACGAACACATGGCATGGGCAGGGTTGGACCACTGGAACGGATGTAGACGGACTTCGCAGGTAGAGGAACGAGGCACTCGATTATGGGATGGTGGGAGGTATGGAGAGAACATCTGTGGAGAGTCAGGACAGGGAGAGAAGTGGACAGGTAGTTGGGCCATGCTAGAAATTCAGAGGGATAGCATCGTTGGTGTAAATTAGTTGTAAGTTAAGTCAGATGGAATGTTGATCCATACATTAGTTAGAGGCAAGCGCCCTTGGGGTCTTTTCCTGGGAACAACCCGGGAGAGTAAAGGAAGGTTAGTTTAGTTCGATCGGTGTGAACGATATGGGGTGTAGATAGGGGTGACAATTGGTTGTACGGGTGTATGAGGAAGGAGCGGCTGGACGGTACGGGGGCCAAAAAAAGCCGCGACAAGATCTGGTGGATCTCAGATGGCACGGGTGGACAGGAGGAATGGGTTAAGGTAATCGTAGCAGTAGTTGATTTAGTCTTTAAGAGTAAATTAATAGGATGCACTAGATCAGACCAAAATGGAGTAGGCTGAAGCCTGGGCTTTTGTGCCTGCTTTAACCTTTAAATAGACTTCGTACCTGGAAATTGTATGACAAAACAGACGAGGGAAACATGAACAGATGCAAAACGGACAACAACGAAACGAAGACGTTTGTGACATGGAAACATTGTGACATGGAAATGCATTTGGTATGGTGGAGGCTGAAGTGGGGATTAGAGAAGAATAATGGAATGAATAATGGAATGAATACTGGACCTGGGATGAAAACTGGACCTGGAATGGATACTGGACCTGGAATGGATACTGGACCTGGAATGGAATGGATACTGGACCTGGAATGGATACTGGACCTGGAATGGATACTGGACCTGGAATGGATACTGGACCTGGAATGGATGCTGGACCTGAAATGAATACTGGAATGAATACTGGACCTGGGATGAAAACTGGACCTGGAATGGATACTGGACCTGGAATGGATACTGGACCTGGAATGGAATGGATACTGGACCTGGAATGGATACTGGACCTGGAATGGATACTGGACCTGGAATGAATACTGGACCTGGAATGAATACTGGACCTGGAATGGATACTGGACCTGGAATGGATACTGGACCTGGAATGAAAACTGGACCTGGAATGAATAATGGAATGAGTAATGGAATTAACCGGCGTGGGTTAACAGGGGGAATGGGGATGGTGGGAGACGGACCGGGTACAGAGAACCTGTTGAGTTGCATTTATTGAACATTTGTGACATGGAAACATTTGTGACGTAGAAATGCATTTGGTATGGTGGAGGCTGAAGTGGGGAATAGAGAAGAATAATGGAATGAATAATGGAATGAACCGGCATGGGTTAACGGGGGGAATGGAGGTTAGAAATGGAGGCGGTTAGCGGGGACGGAGCACAGAAGGAGGAAGGGAGGAGGGAGGGAGGGAGGGACGGAAGGAGGAAGGGAGGGAGGGAGGGAAGGAGGCACGGAAGGAGGAAGGGAGGGAGGGAGGAGGAAGGGAGGGAGGGAAGGAGGCATGGAAGGAGGAAGGGAGGGAGGGAAGGAGGCACAGAAGGAGGAAGGGAGGGAGGAGGAAGGGAGGGAGGGAGGGAAGGAGGCATGGAAGGAGGAAGGGAGGAGGGAGGGAGGGAAGGAGGCATGGAAGGAGGAAGGGAGGGAGGGAAGGAGGCACGGAAGGAGGAAGGGAGGGAGGAGGAAGGGAGGGAGGGAGGGAGGGAAGGAGGCATGGAAGGAGGAAGGGAGGAGGGAGGGAGGGAGGGAAGGAGGCACAGAAGGAAGGAAGGAGCGAGGGAAGGAGGCACATAAGGAGGAAGGGAGGGAGGGAAGGAAGGAGGCATAGGAGGGCGGGAGAGGGGGAGGGAGGGAGGAGAAGGGAGGGAGCACCACTGTGCCGGTTGGAGGAGGAGGCACGCTGTGCCGGTTGGAGGAGGCACGCTGTGCCGGTCGGAGGGAGGAGGAGGTATTCATCATGGGCTGCTTTGAGGGAGCCTGGAGGTGGTGGGTATGGGTGGGCATGCGACATGGGCTGTGGAACTTCGTACCTGGAAATTGCATGACAAAACAAACAAGGGAACAGTTGTGAACGTGGTTAGCACTGGAAGCCAAGTAGGCTGTCACTGGCTATATCGCTGCTGGACTGAAGGCAGCTGTGGGTGGGAGGGGATGTTGTAATGGTTTAGCACTGGAAGCCAGGTAGGCAGTCGCAGGCTATGGCTGCTAGGCTTAAAGGCAGCCGTGATAGTAATGGCTACCGTAATTGAAATGGCTAGAAGGGGAAGTTGTAATGGTTTAGCACTGGAAGCCAAGTAGGCAGTCGCTGGCTATGGTTACTGGGCTGAAGGCAGCCGTAATTGAAATGGCTAGAGGGGGATGTTGTAATGGTTAGCACTGGAAGCCAGGCAGGCAATCGCTGGCTGTGGCTAGAGGCCTAGACCAGCTATGGATGCAATGTTGGTAGGTGTAGTTTGGGAGCCTGCCTTAAATGGTGCAATGGTTACTGTGGAATTCTGCCTGGGCATACGAGGATAGGGACAGAATGTAATGCGACGATGTGATGTCACGACAATGTGTTGTCATGGGTCAGCTATAGACATACGGCATAGCATTCAATGGGCATACGAGGGATATTAGCAGAACAAATTCCACGATGATGTGATGTCGCAACAATGTGATGTCGTGGGTCAGCTCTAGACATGCGGTATAGCAAATCCTCTGTAGAGCAATGTGTCATTATCGGATGGATGTGGATGGATGGATGGATGTGGATGGATGGATGGATGGATGGATGGATGTGGATGGATGTGGATGGATGGATGTGGATGGATGGATGGATGGATGGATGTGGATGGATGGATGATGGATGGATGTGGATGGATGATGGATGGATGTGGGTGGATGGATGGATGGATGCATGGATGGATGGATGAATGGATGTGGATGGATGGATGGATGTGGATGGATGGATGGAAGTGGATGGATGCATGTATGTGGATGGATGGATGGATGGATGTGGATGGATGTGGATGGATGGATAGATGGATGTGGATGGATGGATGGATGGATGGATGGATAGATGGATGTGGATGGATGGATGGATGGATGGATGGATGGATAGATGGATGTGGATGGATGGATGGATGGATGCGTGGATGGATGGATGGATGGATGTGGATGGATCACTGCACTGCAACGTAGCTGTGAGCGCCTGTGAAGCAGGCGCGATCTCTAGATGCAAGCGGCCCGAAGGGCCGCGAACCTCTAGTAGCATACAAAGGCATACAAGGGACACAGGCAGAATATGATGTCACGATGAGATGTCACGACAATAGATGTCATAACGGGTTAGCAGCTATAGACATTGAGGCATTACTCACTCACAGACATGTGTATGGACAAGGTGTGACAGTTTTCATAGTTAACTGTGACCTACGTTTGCAAGACAATTAACACATGGAGGTGGCAGAGAGCACGTGCGTAAAAATGTATGCATGAAGATTAGGTGGTGGAGAATGTGGGGAGGTGAGTGTTTGTTTTGCAAATGGATGATGTTCCATGCATTGTGAAGGTAAAATGTCACGTTTTAATCAATAGAGCAATGGGACGCTGATGAGAGAAATAGTGTGGGGAGTGGTTAATAACCCGAAGGGATGGGTGGATGTATGGATGATTAGATAAGCAGTTTAGGATCATACGGTGTTAGCCTTAAACACCGTGTATTAGATATAGAACAAGATGGTGAGCTGGTGAGGACGATGGGGGGAGGAGTGGTGACTATGGACAGATAGATGTATGGAAGAATATGATTCAGAGCTTTGTTGGATTACAGTGAATGTAGGGCTGCAATGGAAATGATCATTGTAAAATACCATTGCTCTAGCCTGTATTGTTGTTGGGACTGATAGTATTCAGTGAATCAATGTAGAATGGTGGAGGTTGACGAATGAGTAGGTGAGGATGTGCTGTGGGTATAGGAGTCGGGTGTGTGAAAAGATACTTAGCTTTGAGTGTTGGACAGGAAATCATGGGCACGGCTGAGCAACTCTGGATCTGGGAGTGACGTCATCGCTGTGAGTTGTAGCGGAGTCCCGTGGAGCGAGCCGGCTTTGAATGGCGGCGTGGGAGAAATAGGCTATTTCGCTAGCCGCGGAGGTGTCTTGAACACCGTGGCGGTCGGGACTGGACTGACTGGTTGTGTGAGGATAGGACTGGGGTGGTGTTGTGATGTGCCGAACCGGGACTGCCTCGAGACGGCGTGTGGAGCCGGGCCGCTGGCGAAACATGTTAAAGTTAGTGGCCACGTAATGAAAACAGGACTGTAAGGTTGGTGTTTGATCTCGCTTGCTGGTGCTGGATAGAAGTGATGGCATGGCATCGCTGGAGTACGAGCTGGCATCTGTTGTGGGTTGTAGGAGGAGGAATTGTAGGCCTACGTTTGTAGTTAATATTATTTAATCGGTTCGGTTGACCCAGGGACGCGTTGGTGAGCCTGAGCTTGTGTGTGTCCATGCGAGAAACGGATCGGAGGATAGCAGGTGGAGGTGGTCGTGTATAAATACAACCCTTGATTGCTTGGTAGGAGGAGATAAGGGAGGAGTTGTTATCAGTGAGATCTGAGGCAGGTGAGGTAGGGAGGAGAAAGGTAGGTTAGATCGGAGGCGTTAGAGAAGGGAGGAGATAGTTCTCCGGTGTGGTCTGTACTCCTGAACCTTTGTTGTTCCAACAGCATTAAAAAACTGTGTATTTTTCTCCCCTAAATTTTGCATATGGCAACGTTTGCGTGGCATTTACGAAAACGTCCTAAACAGACACACCTGGCATACATTTGATCCCAGCATTGATAAATGCGCAGGCTGAAATTTAAATAACACGCCCTTAATTATTCTCGAAACGCCCCGATTTTACGACTAGAACAACCCGAATACGACCTAACAACGAAAGGAAAGCCAATAGAAGAGAGTTTACTCCACGCTTCAAGTTCACTCCCATGTCCGCGTCCCACGCAGACCACGCACACATGCAGGCATGCACGCACGCACGCACGCACACACCACCAAGCCCAGCAGCATTTTGGTTCACTGTGGAACCATTATTACCATTTATTTTGTATAGTAAGCTTGCAGCCTACATGAGTGACACCACACCAGTCATTGTCACTAATGGAATATATTAATTTAACCCAATATCGGCGACGGCGCACGGCGCAGTGCGTGTTTGAGTGGTTACAAAAAAATAAATAAAAAAAATCATGTATTCCTGAAACCACGGGATGCCGTGCATGCGATGTTACTGAGAGATACTGACAAGGAGGCAGTTATAATCTGAATGTTTGAAGCGTCGGGTGGGTTTTATCCTTAATACATAACTCCATAGTAGCCTATAATAGTTGGATACCTCACGGTCCACGAAAAGAATGTCACAGGCTCACCACGTCGGGTTTCATCATTAACTCCAGCATAGTGTAGGCCTACTACAGTACTGTAGCTACTGTATAAATTGAGAGACCCCACAGTTACGTTTTGGATATAAATTTAACCCAATTTCGGCGACGAGCACAATGCGCGTTTGAGTGCTTGAACTTGGAATCATGTACCGTTCCCGCACAGGCTGGTCTTCTCCCCGGTGGGCCGTGGACCCCCAAATAAATCATCCGCAGCGTGCGTGCGCTGGGCTGGGCACAGCCAGGTTTGGATCTTCGGGTTTTATCCATACTTAAAAGGACTCGCGTCACTGTATAAATTGGAGGCTCACGCCTCACGGTAATGTAAGATCACAGCGGCGCCGTGCTGGTCCCGAAAATGCTCTCGCATGCGTTCGTACGTAGGCTATATATGTGCTTGTTCTGAGCCAGATCTGCAATCTTAAGATTTAGACTGTTAATGCACTTAACAATAGATTGCTTCCATATTGCTAGATTTTAATTGCTTGTCATTGTAACTTGGAAATAAAATCGGCGTGCATGTCCATGATGTAGCTGGCTATAATATGCTTTTATAAAATGTTATATTTTCACAGGATTATTTATTATTGTGTTGGATATACATTTTCGAGTGGATTCGATGTGTCCATTGCCTGTCAAATAGTTAGACAATGCTGCTCCGCACGTCTACAATGGAACAAAGTGGTGTAGGATGAATCCTACACCACCTCTGGACTTGACGTGAGATTTGATCCTACCATACACCAACGTCAAAGTCAAGTTGAAATGATAAATGTCGAGACTTCCCTAAATTTCGGTGTACACCCAAATTTTGATCTGCACCACGTTGATAAATGAGGGCTGCAGTCTCTGGGAGATGTTATAACCCCTGAGCACCCTCAGGAAGTATAGTCTCTGCTGGGCCTTTTTCAGTAGCTCAGAGGGGTTCACAGTCCAGTCAAGCCCTCCTCGATGTGGACTCCCAGGAAATGGAAAGAGGACACCCTTTCCACACAGTCTCCGTTGATGATCAGTGGTGGAATGTCCGTTTTATTCTTCCTGTAGTCGATGACCAGTTCCTGGGTCTTGGCTGTGTTTAGGAGAAGGTTGTTCTCTCTGCACCACCTCGTCCCTGTAGGCAGACTCATCCCCTTTGGAGATGAGCCCTACTACTGTGGTGTCATCCGCAAACTTCACCATGGTTTTGCTGTGGTGGGCGGGGGTGCATCTGTGAGTGTAGAGGGTGTAGAGCAGCGGGCTCAGGACACAGCCCTGTGGGGAGCCGGTACTGAGGCTAAGGGATGTGGACGTGTGAGGGCCCACTCTCACCCTCTGGCTGCGACCAGACAAAAAGCTTTTAATCCACATACAGGTGTTGTGTGGAAAACCCACTTCCCCCAATATATCCACCAGTCTGTGAGGGAGTATGGTGTTAAAAGCAGAGCTAAAGTCCACAAAAAGCATCTACACATAGCTCCCTGACTGCTCCAGGAATGAATGCCCTATTGACCATATTCACAGAAATGCCACCCCAGTTACCACCCGGTTTCAATGCAAATTTCAAACACGGCCGCCAGGTGAATAAGGTTAATACTTCAGTGGTTCTCAACCTTTTTACACCAAGCGCCACCTCAGAAAATATCTGTCTTTCCAAGTACCACCATAATAACTGATGTTAAAATACAGGTGCGTAGATATATCCCAATCTATTCAGGTAGGCCCAGTTAACTCAGGAGGCAAATCTATTCCTTGAATTCATGGTGACTCCTACTGACTCCACATGACTCCTACTGACTCCTCATGACTCCTACTGACTCCACATGACTCCTACTGACTCCTCATGACTCCTACTGACTACATTTTGATGCCAATACCTTTGCACTTTTTCTCAAAATGTATTTTACTTGTACCAAAGTATTTCTACATTGTGCTATTGATACTTTCACTTACGTAAAACATTTGAGTACTTCTTCCATCACTGCTGATCTCGAAAATAGCTAATCAGCAGCATGTAAGCATGAAGATACTACTATTTTTGTGAGATTTTCATTGTTATTTTATGTTATTTTCACTATATCTGTATTTACTTACTGATTTTATTCCCCCGTCCACCTAGAAATGGAGTCAAATAGGCCTATCCAAAAATGCAAATAGTCAAGAAAATATGAATAAGGTCATCAACATCAAAACGTGTGTGTGTGTGTGTGTGTGTGTGTGTGTGTGTGTGTGTGTGTGTGTGTGTGTGTGTGTGTGTGTGTGTGTGTGTGTACTGTATGTGGAGTGGGAGTGCTTGATGACAGTCACCATGGGGACCATTAGCGACATATATGCGTGCACGCGCACAAGTTTGTGTGTGTGTGTGTGTGTGTGTGTGTGTGTGTGTGTGTGTGTGTGAGTGCGTGCGTGCGTGCGTGCGTGCGTGCGTGCGTGCGTGCGTGCGTGCGTGCGTGCGTGCGGTAATGAGGTCTCCACAGAGTTCTTGGGTACCAATAGCAACAGGCTGGAAAACACAAGCACATACGCATGCACACGCACACACACACACACACACACACACACACACACACACACACACACACACACACACACACACACACACACAGGCAGGGATTTTCCTGGCAGTGAAAGTGTAGGCAACCGAGGGTTAATTAACGTTGTTGTGTTTTGGTGTTTAGGTGCTTGTGTGGGCAAACAGACAGACAGACAGACAGACAGACAGACAGAGAGAGAGTCTGTCTGTCTGTCTGTCTGTGAGTGAGTGAGTGAGTGAGTGATGTCAGCACACACACATGGAAAAAGCCATCGTCACTTGCTGATTACTGCCACTGATTAATCACACACGCACGCACGCACGCACGCACGCACGCACGCACACACGCACGCACACACGCACGCACAATATTTATATTCCTATATTGAATGGAAGCAAGCATATCGTCGTTGTCGGGTGTAAACCTTGCATGTCCAAAACCGTTTTGTATACAGTATATCATTTTTAGAATGATTTAAACTAGTGAAAACAGCCGATCTACAAGCACACAACGCCTCGCGGTGCGAGGCGTTGTGTGCTTGTAGATCTTCTGTTTTCACTACTTTTGTGTGATGAAGCAGGGCTTTACTTTACGAAAAATTTACAAATTTGAAACTTGGAGATACGAGGCTTCAGCCCGACAGTGACAATATTTTTCATCCCTCCTCAAGGCTGGTGATCCCTTGGAATAAATACAGGCCAATATCTAAGCGTGATCTACTTAGGCCAATCAGAGGCAGGTGGGGGCAGGTCTTTTCCTAACCCAGGGTGCGTTCTCATATAGGAACTGAGGGCACTGGTTTGCCCTCTGGTCTTTCGTTTATCAGAACACACCCAGGGGCGTCACAAGGGGTAGGAAAGTGGGACTGAGTTACTGGGGCCCAAGGTGGAGGGGCCCTAATAACTTTATCTATTGAAAAATAGCAGATCTACAAGCTCACAGCGCGGCACCGAGTGCCGCGCTGCGAGCTTGTAGATCTGCTATTTTTAAAAAGTTGTGAAAATGTGTGAACATCTTTGAATATATGTATTTTTTTAAGCGAACATTTCTAACTCGAATTTTGCTTCTGGGGGTCCCTGGAACTAAATATTTTTAGATCGGGGTCCGTGGCCAAATACATATCATCTTGGGGGTCCTTGACATAGGTTTCTTGCACACATTTTCACGATTTTTCAAAAATAGCAGATATACAAGTTCGCAGCGCGGCACTCGGTGCCGCGCTGTGAGCTTGTATATCTGCTATTTTTCAATAGTTAACATTCATGGGGGGCCCGCAGTGAATCCTTGTACCCAGGGCCCAGAATTTGGTGTGACGCCCCTGACACACCCGACATTCTGTCCCGGGAAAATACATGCTGTGAATGGCCAGTAGTCACTTTGAGTGGCAGCTGTGACTGCGGAACAGCTTGTTTTGGGAGCGTGTGCTTTAGCGGGATGCGGCGCAGTGATATACTCGAAATAAAAAAATAATACCATGTGACAGAGGGGTCTAAGTTGAACGAAAATCGCTCTATATAGTAGAGATATGCAGTGTTGGGCAATATTACTTAGGTTAGTAATCGTCACTTATTACTTATTACTCCTTGGAAAAAGTAATAATATTATATTACTTATTGCTTGGAATCAAGAGTAATATATAATATATTAAGTTATATTACTTTTTTGTTACCCCGCAAAAGAAAAGAGATGTACAACCACACAATATGTTTAGCCAGCTCCTTTTAGATCCAGAAAAAGTAGTCTACTAGTGGGTTCATTTAACATGCATTCTCTTTTATATGATATTCTCTGAATAGATGACGATATCTATTGTGCTTGCAGCCATGCTGGGGGCTGGTCAGAAATAGTGGCCAATGTTCTTTTCTACCTCCTCCCCCCCTTATGCTCCTCCTGTAATTTTTCACCAAAAATGTTTTATTTTTTACAGTGTGCTCAATCCAACGTCCCGTTTTTGCGGTGGTCAGAACGTGAAGGCACGTCATTTTTTACAGTGAACGTCAGCTGCTTGTGCTTCCTTGCAGCTGCAGTACAGCACTTCTACAGTTTGGAACAACGGATTTACACGCGTTTCATTCTTGCACATTGGATTTACAGTATAGGGGAGCATTCAGCAACAGAGCACATTGGACATGCAAATCGTTTTGTGTTAGTAATAACGTGGGAGGAGGCGGCTTGCAAAACACACTTTTTAGGGCACTAGCTCGGACACAGAACGGGGAGACTTCCATGTCTCCGTCCATGCAGTGAGCTAGGAAGGAAAGCTGACGCCTCATTATCAAAACTAGCATAGGCTATCACACAGGTGCAGCCACAATGACTGTGACATTAACATGCACATTCCTCTGCAACATGTTGGCTGCGGTCTAACCTCGCGTCACCAGGCTTTCCGCTGGGGGAAAGCCTGGTCTTCGTTTACTAAACAGGTCGTTTGATCCGGTCTAGACCGGATGGGCTCCTACGTCATTTTGTATTCAAAACGGACTACACTTTGGCAGGAAACACCAAACCGGAAACAGTTTCAACCCAGTAGCGCATGCGCAAGTAGTTAGCGCATGCGCAAGTAGGGGTTAAAACTGTTTCCGGTTTGGTGTTTCCTGCCAAACTGTAGTCCGTTTTGAATACAAAATGACGTAGGAGCCCATCCGCTCCCGACCGGATCAAAAGCCCGAAATTTGAAGCCGTCCCAGGCTAGCTGCGGTCTAACAAAACAAGGCAGGCAAGGCGTGCGTGATGTCATCGCGCATCTGCGAGCATCGATAGCGGAATCCTTAAAGGTGATACACCATGAAAATTCACTTTTCCTATTTTAAAACCTTTTTTTGGGGTCCCACTAGCACCTTCTATCCTCACAAAGTCCCATTTCAGACCGTTGTGTCTTTCTCTGGTTTTGGGAAGGTGGAGGTTAAAAGCATCCCACGGGTTCTCAAAACAGGCTGTCCAGATTTGCTGCCGTTTGTGACGTCATAAACGGACGTTTTTGAGGCTCTCTATTCAGGAGTGTTAATTTAGCCTCAAACCTTTTGAAAAACGTTTTTGGGACATAAACAATATGACATAAATACTTTTTAAATGCATGGTGTATCACCTTTAAGGACTTTGGCTAACGATTCCAAGGAATCGATCCACCGGGAACCGGTTCTCAACAAGAACTGGTTCTCAACAAGAACCGGTTCTCAATACCCATCCCCAGCGGCAACGTGCTGCTACTATTGAGCAGATGAATGAACAAAAACACTCAAATGGCCCTGCAGCTGGTAACGAGTAACGAGGTGTTTTTTTTTGGAGGAGTAAAGCGTTATATGTTACCGGTTTTGGCAGAGTAATAGCTTACTCATTACTGGATAAAGTAATAATATTACAGTAATATATTATTAGTAATTTGTTACTGCCCAACACTGAGGATATGTCAACAATAATAATGACGGCAGTTTTGTGGATTTGTTTATTATAACAAATTGGGCTGGCCGAATCAATGGAACTAGTTCTTATTCAGCAGAAAAAAATGACCACAAGTCTGACCACAGGACTCGGGCAACCAATTAATGCCTTTTAATTGACTAGATTACTGGCAAGTATTTCATACAGCTTTGGGTTCAAAAATGCAAACTAACACTTTAAGGATGACGATAAAGAACTGAAACAGAATGAGAAAGGGGCAATAGGGGTTGCAGCAACTTGTACAGTAGATTAGGGCTGTCACGATATGACATTTTACATTACGATTAATTGTCACTCAAATAATTGCGATTAACGATTTAATTGTGTTTTTGTCTTTGATAATTACATTTCTGTTCGGCTTTTAGGCTTTGAAGTTGCACATGGCAGATATGACACATTACCTAAAAAAAAAAAAACTAAAAGAAATTACTGACATATTTGATAACTTTCTACTTAAAAAAATAACATTGATAGTGGAAATAGCCGATCTGCAAGCTCACAACGCGTCGCATCGCGACGTGTTGTGAGCTTGTAGGTCTGCTATTTCCACTATTTCTGAAAATGGTTGTAATGTATGAACATTTTTCAACATTCACGATGATGACGATTATGACAAAATATTTGCGATTCTTTTCAAATAATTTAGATTAGACGATTGTGTAATCATTGTGACAGCTAGCCCTACATTAGATCTGCAATTCTTTGACATTTTCAGGCATTAATCTCTGCTCGCTGGTTGTTTGTCGTTCTCTGCAGTTGCCAACGAGGCTGGTGAGAGGAATCGACGGCCACGCTCTCGCTTCACACGTAAGTTTGAACACCTTACCTCGGATTGCTCATATCGTTGCTGTCGGGAATGAACACTGTAAAAAATAAAAAGTTGGGAAAACTCAAACTTCAGAAAACTTTTAAGTTAGGGCAACTGAGAATTTTAAGTTAGACCAACTCAAGCCAAAATTATAAAAGTTGAGGCAACTGAAACTGTTAAGATAAACAAACTAAACCAATTTAAGCAAAACTTAAAGTTTTATGTTTGATTGTCTAACTTAAATGTTTTCTGAAGTTTGAACTTTGAGTTTTCACAACTTTTATTTGTTTACAGTGTAGCTCCAGCCTCCCATCATCCGTATTTAACTTTCTTTTTATTAGTTTTTTTTTTCCGTAAATTAATGCCCTTCTTGATCAGTCTAACAGTGTCAAACAAAAGCTTAAAAAGTAGAAGAGCTGCACCGCCTTTTGAGCTTGCCAATTTGCTATACTTTTTGAATCCTGAAAAGCAACAGTTTTTGGACATATGAGGTTTCCACCCGACAGAGACGATATGTTAGGACCCCCAGATTGATATGCATTAGGCCAGTGGTTCTATAATCATATTTTAGCTGGGGACCCCCCATCCTGACGAGCACTAATGCCTCATTCACATACAGAAAAGCCAAGCTAATGGTTTGCTTGGTAATTCAATGTATTCTCTATGCAAACCAGCTTTTAAAATGTCCAAGCTGGAAAAAAAGCTTGGAAAGTTTTAAAGCTGGTTTGCATAGAGAATACATTGAATTACCAAACAAACAGTTAGCTTGGCTTCTCTCAGTGTGAATGCAACATAAGAGTTGAGGCATTACATTCTGTATAACGCGGTTCTGTTGTGAAAATAGCAGATCTACATGCTCACAACGCCTCGTGTTGAGAGGCGTTGTGAGTATCTAGATCAGCTATT
This sequence comes from Nannobrachium achirus, assembly GCF_963921795.1. Lineage (NCBI taxonomy): Eukaryota > Metazoa > Chordata > Actinopteri > Myctophiformes > Myctophidae > Nannobrachium > Nannobrachium achirus. The sequence continues at coordinate 2,136,745 of NC_137824.1, forward strand.
TTCACAATTTCTGCCTCTAATATTTCACAATGTGGCCAATGTTTAGTTTTTCATTTTAGAGGTATTAAAAAGTCCTTCAATTGTCACTTTAGAATTGTACAGATACCCTCTATACGCTTAAACTTTATGTTGGTGTGTTTACTGTTGAGAGAGAAAACAATGTTTCACATTAAGCTAATCATCTGGGGACCCCCAACATAATTTGCGGACCCCCCTGGGGGTCCCGACCCACAGGTTGAGAACCACTGCATTAGGCCACGGAGTCCTTATCTTCTTATCTCTGGGACCCCAAACTGTAAAATCCTTCAATTTGTTTTACAAGCATGAAAATTAAACCATTTGGTTCCATTTGTACGATCTCAAGCAGGCCTGGAATGTCTTCATTTTAGGGGCAAAGCCACTTGGCCTTTGGTGTTGTCAATTCTTTGAGGGCACAAAGGCCAAATGCCAGGGCAGGAAGGCCATCAAATAAAACAAGATTTTAGTCCATTGAAAGAATTTGTTGAATTTAAGGGTTAGGGATGATACCCTAATCTGCAGTGAAATAGATAAATGATGGTACTTACAATCTGCCATGCTCAGCCCTGCACCAACAAAGTCACTGGATTGGTTTAAAGATGTCAGAATCCCAACCAAAAAACACTCATATACAGGACACCGGTGTCTACTGTCTACATATTGACCAGAAAGAGACACATGAGAAAGTGGTACAGTCAGCTGGGGCATTAAAGGACAACTTTGGTTTTTTACAACAATGGTTCATATTTTAGATTGTAATTAGAGAAAAGAAAAAGTGAATGTTAAAATGTTTTCATTTGCTTCGTTCTATTGTTTTATCGCGTTGACCGTGCTAAAATGTGGGGCATGCGTACGCATGGGGGCATGCGTACAAGTGGCTAAATATGTATTTTTATACACAATAAGCCAGCAGTTTCTTTATTGCTATTTACTGTAACACTTCTAGCCCCCATAAGTCACATCCAACCATAAAAGGTTGTGTTGTATCTTGGGAATGGGCTTATTCTGTGTAAAATGACATATTTAGCCACTTGTACGCATGCCCCAACCACTGAAATAAGAATCTCTAAAACAATAGAAAGAAGTAAATGAAATAATTTTAACACTCATCTTTTATATTCTTTAATTACAATCTAAAATATGAACCCTTGTTGTAAAAAACTAAAGTTGTCCTTTAAGGCCACAGTGGCCTCAGGTCATGCCATTGGTTTGAGGGGCACAAGGCCAAACTGAGGGGCAACGGCGGTCATGGCCTTCATGGCCTCCATGAAAATCCTGCCCTGATCTCAAGAGTTACAGGCCCGTAAGGGTATGTTTGATTTCATTTGTATACAGAGTTACAGCCCTGAAAGGGTCCATTTGGTTCTATGTGCTCCTCAGCGGAGTTAAAGATCCCTCAGTGCATTTAGGTGGGGACCCCGTGGAACCCCCCCTCAAGAACCCCCGGGGGTCGCCAGACCAATGCTGCAACGTTTTAGGGACTATTTGCTGAAAGGGCTAGGTCCCAAAATTCAGTTGAAAATAGGAAACATGCAAATTGGCGGGTACTGGTTACCGATAAAAAGCTTAATGACAATTATGACGAGTCACAGCCAATATATACGACCTGAATAACCAATATATGACAAAGATATTGTGAAAAAAAAAAAAAAAAGAAAGTTTGAAGTGAGCGGTGGATTTGATGCCCATGCATTTTTCCCATAGAGATTCAGGAAATCTCTGTGGGAAAAATAAACTGCTATGCCAGGAAAATTTGCTGCACGTTGGCCATTAACCCTTCCTCATTGTGGGGAAAGAGCCTTTCAGCAAAGCACAGCACTGAAGTAAATGCACTGCAATGCACTGATCAGTGATCATAGGCAACATGCAATAGAGTTGCTGTAAGGAGTTCAAACGATCACTAGGGGGAAGCAAGACATAGATTACTGACATGAAACTATCTACTGTGTGAATTGAACTCTCAGAGAATGCATTCACACTCAGAATTATATTGTGTCTGCTGAGCTCCTTTTTCTTTTCTTTTTCATTTACTTAAAGGACGATTTCATCCATTTTCAACATATCTTCATTATAATTAGTCCTCCTGAATTAAATCAGACATAAAACTACAGTTGCTTTATTACTCAACCCAAACTGTGCCATCACGTTACATCCCCCAGTGTGTATTACACAATTCAGTTAACCTTGTACCTCTTCCTGGTCATGTGACCTGAATAACCAATATATGACAAAGATAAAAAAATGAAAGTGAGCGGTGTATTTGAGGTGTATTTGTGTGACATTGCCAATGTCACACACTTTTCCAAAAACTCACGCTTTTGACTTTTTATCGTTAAGGTATGTTGTGTGCGCTGAGCGAGTTTGAGGTGGATCTGACTATCTTCGTAGGTTCATAAAAAGTTCATAAAAAAAAACGACCTGTGAAAATGTCATGAAATGCAATAAAACGCCACAATGAATTAAAAATGTCTGACTTCCTGTTTGGTTTAGGTCATGGCTCCAAGAGACTTATAGAGGGGGCGGATTCACCTGCTGAAAACAGCCGGTGGATCCTATTGGTTCACGATCTGTGCCATGGCCCGCCTCCCACTTATATGCCAGAAATTGCAGCAGGTTACTTTTATTTTTCTTCCTATCACCAAAATAAAAGCTTGGGTTTCCGAGGCTACTGTATAGTCCGTATTGTGGGTCTTTATCATTGAAATTTTGTTGCAGGCTCTATTGAACCATTAGGCCATGCCCCTTTTCAAGATGAAATTAAAATACATAATTTTTCATGTGGCACATGTGCAATGTTGTGCAACCGTTTGAGTATGTTTAGGCCCTCAAATTAATTTGTGCAAATAGGATGATTGTTTTGCAGCTTTTTTTGGTTCACCAACACATTTAGGCCCCATACATACGGCCAGTGATCGAGTTATCCCCACAGAGCTATGGGAGCCCTATTCTGAAAAAATCGGGTAATTGCGGATATAAAGTCGCCTAAAACGGGTACTTTCCTATATTAAATCATATTAAATCGGGTATTTCGCGGATATAAAGTCGGCTAAAACGGGTATTTCCTATATTAAATCATATTTTTCCTTTCACAATATTAATTCGGGCTTCACATTGGCTATGTTGACAACTCCAGGCAGTCTTTTCTGTTCATATTAACTCACCATTATTGCTCAGCCTCCAGTTCCCAATTCCTCCATCTGATGATCTGAGCTCTGAGCCATCCAGCCAAAAGTTCCCGTTCTGGTAGCATAAAGTCGGCTAAAATGGGTATTTTTCTTTCTCAAAACAAGGCGGGTCGGGTTCATATTTATTTACTAAAAAAAACATTGTCACGGGCACAGGCACACTAAGGCTACAGTCTTGCTCAGAAGACAGCGTTGTTTTGTTTGGTTGTTTGTTGCTGTCCGGCATGTCCGCCTTCCTTTGTCGTCCGGGCCGTGGCTAGAACAAACACTCGATGCAGTGGTTCCTAGCTTACCCCATGCCCAGGCCATGGCGAGACCACGCAGCTGGGTAGGTCTGCATCCAGGGCCTCCTCGGCCCTGGGGGAAAGGTAGGAACCATTGCAGCGAGTGTGTTATAACCCGGACGGTAAAGGAAGACTCACACCCCACATTAAATGCGCCTGATTTATAATAATAAAATGAATAGTAGGATTAAACGGTGTGATGTCATTGTTCAGTCTTACTGTCTAACATGTTTATTTAGTATATCTAGTTAACATAAATAATATAAATTCTTCCAATGGAACATAAAAAATAAAAAAAAACGAGGAAAAAAAAAAAAAAAACACACTTAGAAAAAAAGAGACCCCAAAGGGGGTTGTTGACTATGGGGTCCCAGACTTTAACTATGGGAGCTAAGACCCCACTGGCACCCACGTAACTCGAACTCTGCATACGGCAACGCTCTGTAGAGAAAACGGCGAGGTCCCGGGATATTGCCGCTGCGTTTTGCCTTTTTATCAAGCGTTCATATGAAGCCGAAATGATGTAGTGTCCATGTCACCGTGTGAGCAAGAGAAACGCAAAAAACAACAATGCATGCTGGGGGTTTTCTCTCCTACTAATATATACAGAAAGCCCCACTTAGCATTGAGCCTTGCTGGTCGAGTGGTTAAGGAATTGCTTTTGTGATCTAACTGCCCCGGGTTCGCGTCCTGCTCCGTCACTTCTTTCCGCCACCGTAGAGAACTTTTTTTTTTTTCGGCGATAAAGTTATTATTATTATTAGATTATTCACATAACAGAGTCGGCTCATCACCTCCGTCATGGATAATAATGTAATAATAATAATAACTTTATCGTGCGTTGTTGTTTTTTGCGTTTCTCTTGCTCACACGGTGACGCGAGGGGAGAGAGGGGTCAGCTTTTCCACCCTACTCCACGTTTCTAGACCGTTCTGTTTTTAACCCCCCGAAAATGCCGTTGTCGTCTGAACGGAAGGCCTATCTGACTTTTCCTTTTGCATTATTCTCGTTGCCAAAACGCAGTGTGAACGGCACTTTAGATTGAAGCCCCTCCTTTCATTCACATCATTTCCTGTGCAGGCTCTCAGTCCCAGAATGCATTGTGGAACGCCATCACCGCAGGTGTGGCCATCAAGGACGGAGACAAGCAGCGAGGCATCCTGATTGACCCGCGCAGCCCTGAGGAGATCCTGACCGACCCACTGCCCGGTGTAGACACACCCGCTGCTATGGAGAAGACCGCTATCAGGTCTGATACGGTCTGCTAATTGATTGATTGATTGATTGATTGATTGATTGATTGATTGATTGATTGATTGATTGATTGATTTTCATCCCCACATATACACTTGTTGACTGTTTTGTTTATGTGCACCCCCATGTATGTATCCTACTCAGTTGTTTGATCTGTTTGGGAAACCTCCGCTTGGTGAGTTTTCACTTAACAGAAAGTTCATTATCATTATCATTATCATCATCATTAGGGCATTCACCAAATATTCGAATATTCGAATATCAAAGTCACTATTCGACGTTGTTCACCGAAGTCGAATATTTGCTTATTTGTATTTTTTTTTTTTTTTGTTTTCTCTTTAAAAAAAGTTTTATGCATCTTGGCTAGACAGGAAGTCATAAGAATGAGTTGTCAATGCCCCTGGTGGATGAATGTGTTAATGCTCTATACCAGGGGTTCTCAAACCTTTTTAGGCTGTGACCCCCAAAATAAACATATTTGAACTGGGGACCTCCACCATGACAAGCACTTGGAATTGTAGGTATTACATTTAATGTGACTCGGTTCCGCAGATATTGTGAAAATAGCAGATCTACATGCTCACAACGCCTCGCAACGCGAGGCGTTGTGAGCATGTAGATCTGCTATTTTCACAATGTTCTCCATCATCATCAACATCATCAAGCAACCGGTGGAGAAAGAAAAATGTTCATTCTCCCAAGTTATGTTAAGACTAATCCAATCTTAGGGCAATAGAGTACCAAAGTCCTCACGTCATCAATGAGCCTGGTGATTCTGTCAGGTATGTGACATTCCGTAACGTCTGTGATAGGAGAAAATGCATTTATTTTCTTACTCGGATAAACGTGTAGGCTACTTTTTTCACCATATCAGCTGATTCTTCGTATCCATATGAATAAAATTGCCTGGCTCATTAGTTTATTTATGAATATGAAACGATCTAAGATGACCCTATGGTATTTTCGATTGAGAAAAAATCGCACCCATTGTGAATGAGCGGTGCATGCAGGCTGCAGCTGGTGTTGCTGTACACATACAGATATACATACTGTATGGACAGACAGACATACACACACGGTAACATTTTGGAGTGGAAGGCAGCGCTCCAAAATAAGCAGGAGCCAGAGGCCTCTAGATGCAGTGATGTCAGAGAGCACTCTATGGCAGTGGTTGGGACCCCTAGGGGGGGTCCCCAAATTATTTTGGTGGGTCCTCAGATGATTAACTTAATGTGCAACATTGTTTTCTCACTCAAAAGTAAACAAACCAACATAAAGTTTAAGTGTACAGAGGGTAACTGCACATTTCTAACGTGACGATTTAAGGACATTTTAATACCTCTAAAATGACAAATTAAACATTGGCCAAATTGCCAAATATTAGAGGCAGGAATTGTGAAAATAGACGATCTACATGCTCACAACAGTGTTGTGAGCATGTAGATCTGCTATTTTCACAATAGAACCGTGTTATACAAAATGTAATGCCTCAACTCTTAGTGCTCGTGAGGGTGGGGAGGTCCCCAGTTAAAATATTATTTTGGGGGCCACGGCTTGAAAAGGTTGAGAACCACTGCTCTATGGTACTGGTACCAAAGTGGGGGTAATTTTCGGGGGCCAGATCACATGATTAGCAATATGCATCGTTGTTTTCTCACTCAACAGTAAACAAACCAACATACAGTATATATGTGCAAACGGAGTATGTGCACATTCCTAAAGTTACACTATAATGACTTTTAAGATCTTTTAATACCAAATTGGCAATCATTATTAAAATAGACGATCTACAAGCTCACAATGCCTCGCTGTTGTGAGCTTGTAGAATTGTCTATTTTCTCAATATTTATCTGTGGAACCGAGTCAAAGTAAAGTAAGCCATTTACTATGAGAGGGAGTGGGTTGTTGGCTGATTTACCACTGTTTCAGGGTTGTGGCACGAGGCGAAGTCTACAATTCCAAGTGCTTGTTAGGGTGGTAGGTCCCCAGTTCACATGTATTTAGATAATTTTGAGGGGTTGTGGCCTGAAAAGTTTGGGAACCCTTGCTCTATGGAGAGAGAAGTACGGTTCTAATAATTTCAACGTAACAATGTATTTCAAATATTGTTCATTGGTTTGGAGGAGTTTCAAGAAGTGGTGTGTACACTCAGTGCGCCGTGATGCTGTTATGAAAACATAATTCAGTCACCTGCAGCCTGGGATCGACTGCTTCGTTACGTTCGGCGGATGTTTTTACAAAGCCTCCTGTCTCTCTGCACAAACTGTAGATAATGAAGAAAATACATCTTCAGACAGTATTTACTCAGGTGAAAACCCTGCGTCAGGGACCGACGGGGAGTCGTTACGCACCGGCCCTGCGGAGAACGCCGATCCATACTGTTTAAGTTGTATGTTGGACACAGTGTTAATTTTGGCAGCACATGTTTTATTTAGTTTTAGTCATAGTCCTTTGAATAAAATGCGGTTTAGTTTTAGTAATATTTTAGTCATCTGAAATGTTTTAGTTTTAATCGACTAAATATCATAATATTTTAGACGACTAAATGTACAGTTGATTTTGTCGACAAAACATTTTTGGCGGGCCTTGATGGTGTCGTAATGGCTGATTTTACACACTTGGTCAGCAAGAGCCGCTGATTTCCGCGTCCGCGTCCATCTCTCCACTTGGTTGCACTTGAGACAAGCACTCGAGACAAGCTAGGCAAGCTCGACACAACGCGTTGTGAGCTTGTAGATCTACTATTTTCAGAGTGCAACACCCAAGCGCAACCAAACATAAAATGACTTGTCTTTTAGTTCTACTGGATCTCTTCTCCACTAATCTCTCAAGACAGCCTCAGAGTCGACTCTGAAAAGGAAGAGAGACAGACCGAGTGGGTGTCACCCTTTCTTTGATGATGGGTTCCCAGATTGCTTCTCCACTAGTCCCTACCATGACATTTTAGTCTAGTTTTTGAGCGGTGGTCACACCGTCTCCTATACGTGGCCGTGTGTGTATGCGTCCGTCCGGCCGTCTGGCCATCCGGCCGTCCGGCCGTCCGGCCGTGTATGTAGCCTCAAGCCTGCAGTACCTTTTCTGACCACACATGTTAAGGGAGGGGCGCTGTTGTTCTCACACACACACACACACACACACACACACACACACACACACACACACACACACACACACACACACACACACAGGGGGGAAGGGTGGGCAGCATGTGTGGTCAAGTATTATTATTATTATTAACAAACTGAATGTTTTAGGGTCAAATAAATTAAAGTGTGTGAAGAAACTACAGCATTGTAAAGCACACTAACCCCGCTGCACCCACCCAGTAGTGCTGTTGCACAGCCTCCACGACCACCGCTCAGTTCACACGGGTGTGATTTTTATTTTCTTGACAAAATTGACAATATATTTAGTCTTAGTTTTAGTCATCATAGCTTCGTTTTTATTTAGTTTCTATTCAGTTTTCGTCAGTGAAAAAAGGTAGTCGTCGAACATTTTTCGTTCTAGTTTTAGTCGACGAAAACAACACTGGTTGGACAGTCAAAAGTTGTATTATTAGTTAGAATATGTCACAGACACTTTCAGACGAGAGGGCACTTGTTAGTTAAGTTAGCAAGTTGTCCAACCACTAATTAACAACAATTGACACACGTTTGAAGATGAAACATCCAGCAAACACGGATGTTTAAGACGCTTCTTCACAACACTGGACTGTCGCATCCAGATGAAACATAACATTTAAGGTATATTCAGTGATTGTATTTCATTCAAATAAAAATATAATTGGTACATTTTCCATTCATTCTCCTCACTATGTGTGCTGACCATAAGGACTTCCACCATGGCCCGTGTTGCGAGCATAGCTAGATTCGGTTTTCAGAGGTGGCCAGCCAGTCCTCGACCAATCAGGGTAGAGTTAGAGTATGGCCGTAGATATGTTATGATGTTTAGTTATGATGGTCAAAATAAAAGTTTTGAGAACCACAGTCGTTCTGAATTAAGAACGTCTGCTAAATGCCTAGATTGTAAACTACTGAACTCATAAAATGCCACAGTCTTGTAGTAAATCAGTACCATACATATCCTGAAGCTGGAGACGTAGGCCTACCGATATTCAGTGATTGGGTCTAATGATCAAAACGAGAACATTATAAAGGTGTAAAAAATCTTTAAAAAACTAAACATTTCCACGCTGTAAGGCCACTGACACACACACGCACGCGCACGCGCACGCACGCACGCACGCACGCACGCACGCACGCACGCACGCACGCACGCACGCACGCACGCACGCACGCACGCACGCACACACACACACACACACACACACACACACACACACACACACACAGGCTATAGGAACCAATTGATTGCATTGTCGTTTGTAAGAGTGAGTACTGCATATGCAGAATGTCAGGATTTGATATAAAAATGGTTGGAGGGGAAAGGGGAAGTAGTGACCTACTTATCATTAAGGGAACGTGTGTTTGTGTAAACACATGTAAACTGCTTGGTTCATATTTGGAAGCCTCTGTAATGTGCATAAATCAGTTGTGAGAAGCCTGCAGATTGCAGGAATGCACAAGCCAAGAGCTAAGGCATTGGCAGAATTCTGTTCAGTGTCTGTGATAATTGGCAGTTGCTATATATGGAGGAGGCGATGCTTCTTGTACCCATGATCTGTACCGTGAAACATAGTTGTTGAGCTTCCCAAGTTTGTGCATCTTAGTTAAATGTGAACGCAATTAAAGATGTTAAATGTGTGTGTGTGTGTGTGTGTGTGTGTGTGTGTGTGTGTGTGTGTGTGTGTGTGTGTGTGTGTGTGTGTGTGTATGTGTGTGTGTGTGTGCGCTCAAGGACTTGACCTTGTAGCAGGTGATGGTAATTTGCAGCAAGGACGGGCATACGATAGCCTGCTCTGGTTTGTATGAACTAGAGGTTCGCGGCCCTTCGGGCCGCTCACATCTAGAGATCGCGCCTGCTTCGCAGGCGCTCACAGCTACGTTGCAGCAGTGATCCACCCACATCCATCCATCCATCCATCCACATCCATCCATCCATCCACACATCCATCCATCCATCCACATCCATCAATCCACATCCATCCATCCATCCATCCATCCATCCATCCATCCATCCACACATCCATCCATCCACATCCATCCATCCATCCATCCACATCCATCCATCCATCCATCCACATCCATCCATCCATCCATCCATGCATCCAACCACATCCATCCATCCATCCATCCACATCCATCCATCCATGCATCCATCCATCCACATCCACCCATCCACATCCATCCATCCATCCACATCCATCCACATCCATCCATGCATCCATCCATCCACATCCATCCATCCATCCACATCCATCCATCCATCTGTCTGTCTGTCTGTCCATCCATCCATCCATCCATCCACATCCATCCATCCACATCCATCCACATCCATCCATCCATCCATCCACATCCATCCACCCATCCACATCCATCCATCCACATCCATCCATTCGCATCCATCCATCCATCCATCCATGCATCCATCCATCCATCCATCCATCCACATCCATGCATCGATCCATCCATCCATCCATCGATCCATCCATCCACATCCATCCATCCATCCATCCATCCATCCATCCATGCATCCATCCACATCCATCCATCCACTTACTGTACTGTACTTTACTGTACTCTACTGTACTGTACTTTACTGTACTCTACTGTACTCTACTGTACCTTACTGTACTGTACTTTAATGTACTCTACTGTACCTTACTGTACTGTACTTTAATGTACTCTACTGTACCTTACTGTACTGTACTTTAATGTACTCTACTGTACCTTACTGTACTGTACTCTACTGTACCTTACTGTATTGTACTTTGTACATTAATGTACTTTAATGTACTCTACTGTACTCTACTTTACCTTACTGTCCTGTACTTTAATGTACTCTACTGTACCTTACTTTACCTTACTGTACTTTAATGTACTCTACTGTACTCTACTTTACCTTACTGTACTGTACTTTAATGTACTCTACTGTACTCTACTTTACCTTACTGTCCTGTACTCTACTGTGCTCTACTTTACCTTACTGTACTTTGCTGTACTCTACTGTACTCTACTTTACCTTACTGTACTTTGCTGTACTCTACTGTACTCTACTTTACCTTACTGTACTTTGCTGTACACTACTGTACCTGACTGTACCGTATTGTACTGTACTGTACTTTGCTGTACTGTACTGTACTGTACTGTACCGTATTGCACTGTACTCTACTTTACCTTACTGTACTTTGCTTTACTCTACTGTACCTGACTGTACCGTATTGTACTGTACTGTACTTTGCTGTACTGTACTGTACTGTACTGTACCGTATTGCACTGTACTCTACTTTACCTTACTGTACTTTGCTTTACTCTACTGTACCTGACTGTACCGTATTGTACTGTACTTTGCTGTACTCTACTGTACCTTGCTGTACCGTATTGTACTGTACTTTGCTGTACTCTACTGTACCTTGCTGTACCGTATTGTACTGTACTATGCTGTACCTTGCTGTACTGTATCTTACTGTACTGTAATCTACTGTATCTTACTGTACCGTATTGTACTGTACTCTACTTTACCTTACCTTACTGTACTTTGCTTTACTCTACTGTACCTGACTGTACCGTATTGTACTGTACTTTGCTGTACTCTACTGTA
>NC_137824.1:2158205-2200705 GCF_963921795.1 Nannobrachium achirus
GAGTATCCTGGATTGGCAAATCTCCTGGATTTCTCCTGGATTTTGTATCAAACTCCCAAAATTCACCAGAACACAGGAAATTACATCTACTTTGTTAAAAATTTTATGGGGGAGGACCCCCAGACCCCCCGCTTTAGGGGTGGGGGCAATACATGCAAGAAAGATCATACAGATATTCACTTAAGTAATGACTTAAAGATGAGAAATCATTATTAAAGATGTCCTTTTGCTTCTGTCATCAGATCTGTACTCCTACATTTGGCATATTAGGCTGAAATTGTACACATGCTAGTAAAGTAAGCCTGATAAATGTATCAAACATGCACAAAATTCAACAGAACACAGGAAAATATATCTATTCATAAGTTTTGGGGAGAGGAGGACCCCCCAGACCCCGGTTGGGGAGTTCCGCGCACCCCCCAAAAATAAATCTCCTGGATTCTGACAGTCCAATGTTGACAACCCTGTCTTGATCATATGACTGTAGAGATACTGTGTACTGATTTGTGTTCATTTTGAGTAAAATCTGAAGGAGTAATATCCAAAAATGTGTCTTACATAAGTCGGCCTCCAGGTGGCGCTATAAAAGGCTGATGTGAAAAATGCAAGGAAAGTGTTTTTCATTGGCCTATAGGGAGTGCGCTTAGAAAGTTTGAAACTGATCGGTGGAGTTATAGGTAAAACCACGAATTGGCCTGTTATAGCGCCACCATGAGGCTGATTTAAAGAAATTGAAGTGGCATTTCTTCCTCATCCTAGTGGGAACGTGTGTGCGTGATTTCATGTTAATTGCACTCTCCGTTTGTGATCTGAGGCATTTTGTCCAAAATGGACCAATCTTACAAACTTTGAAAGCCAATATCAGCCAATCAGGATGGAATGGACAATCAGACAGATCCGTGTCGATCACATGACTGTAGAGATGCTGTCTACCGATTTGCGTGATTTTTGGACAAAATCTTTGGGAGTAGTGTACAGAAATGTGTTTTGCAAACATTGGCCTCATGGTGGCGCTAGAACAGGGCCATTTGAAAAATGTGGGGCAGAGGTTCTGAATCGGCATCCAGGGAGTGTGTGTGCTCATTTTGGCAGCGTCCGGGCCAAAGGCGCCGGAGATTAGCTGGTAACAAACTCGGAGGACGGACGCACGGACGCACGCACGCACGGACGCACGGACAGGGGCGAAAGCATACTCTTTATTCCACAACTTGGGGGCCAGGAGGGCAAACTGTCTCGGACGAGTGGATTTTTGCCCTGGGGTTTTTAGTAAGGGTTCTGTCAGCATCCCTGTGTTGGCTGATCTAAGTGAACGGGTGGGGGTGTAGGGGTTGATCAGGTTTTGGAGGTATGGAGGAGCCATACCTTTGGCTGCTTTGAAGGTCAGCATCAGTGTTTTGTATTCAGTGCGGGCCGCAACCGGGAGCCATCAACAGGAAGGCCATCACCTCAGGGGCGTCAATTGGGTATGGCAGGGGTATGCAGCTGCCATACCCTGGGTCCAGGGGGGAAGATAAAAGTTAGTTCTAAATATGAATCCATGAATGTCTCTTATATTATGTTGGTAAATTACAGTAAAATAACTACAAATGCAAAATGTAAGAAAAATGGTCACTTTAACAAGGTATTATAATTATATTGTAGGTATATATAATGATGTATTATATGTACTTCTTCTTAAAATAAATATAACATGCCTGTTGCTAAGGTATGGCAACATGACTGGTCTTCGTGCGCGTGCAAGACACCAGTCATGTTGCCATACCTTAGCTTTTTTTCTGAACTGACGCCACTGCATCACCTACAGGGAAAACTGAAACTGTGTTTTTCTCCTCACAGGGGATAGGGCAGAAGTCTGTATATGGACCAAACACTATATCTCTGCTGTCGGTCCGAAACCTCCTAACTCCAAAATGTTCATTTTTGGGAAAATGAGCTCAAGTGGAGTTAGGAGGTTTTGACCGAAGGACTTTTTACTACTTTTCATTGGTTCAATATTATTTTAACCAACACACAGACGTAAAGGGTGTTTCAATAGCTCTGATTTATGCCAAAAAAAATCTAAAACCTCAAAAATGGAGTTTTTTGGCCAGACAGTGACAAAATAGTACTATCTGAACATAGACTCCTTTAGTTATTACAGTATTTGAATTAAATTAAATCACTTACCCTACCTTTACGCCACTGAGCCATCAGATGCTGCCTTGTCTGTAGCAGCTTCAAAGGCAGTATACAGTGGTGTACAAAAAGGTACTTAGCACTAAATGTCCACTTGAGCATACAGCTTCCAACCCTGTCTAACACAGATGTCCTTGTCATCCGAAAGGTCATTGGAGATAAAACAACTCATAGAGATAAATTCAGCCAGACATGAGCCAATGACACAGGGGCGTCAATTGGGTATGGCAGGGGTATGCAGCTGCCATACCCTGGGTCCAGGGGGGAAAGTAAAAGTTACTTTTAAATATAAATCCATGAATGTCTCCTTGTCTATCTGTGATGGTTATTATGTTGTTAAATTACAGTAAAATAACTACAAATAACAATATGGTCACTTTAACAAGGTATTATAATTATATTCATACTTGTCAGCTGTCGTAACGACGCTGTGGGAACGCCCCCTGGTTTACTTGTGTCGGGCAGAAAACCACGTGATCTAGCACAGACCTCCAGTCTGCAACCCGACAGAAGCGTTTCACTGCCCTCCAAAAAGGATTGCAAAGCGACTTTGCCACATGCCGGACAGTTGTTGTACGATTGGTGTTCTAATAGACGAGGAGATAACTCCGGAGCATTATTTTGCGAGTGTTTAGTGTTGTGTTAGTTGTGTAGTACAGTGTTAACACACTGTACGATGTTGCGTGGTCGGCGAGTCATCAGGTCGTCTGTCATAATAATATTGTTGTGGTTTTCACACTATGAGATTGATCACACACTGTCAGATATTTCACCAGGATGATCCTTGCCAAAGCAAGTGTCACAAATAAAATAAAAACGGTTGAAAATGGATAACATATAGCCTATACATTGGGAGGGGGAACAGCATTGTGTAAAGCTATGTCGCATTGTGACATTTTATATATACAGGGTATAAAGCTTTTGGAACAAATAACAGCATTTCTTCTCAAAATGCATTTAAAGGTAGCAGCTCTGTTTCATACTGTATGTGCAGTAGGTGTCAATCCATGGTTTATTCATAGTTTACTCTATTCACGTCTGTAATAAAAACAGCAAAATATTGTTGAACTCAAGTCTCCATGGTGTGAGTATAATCAATAGAAGAAAAGTCATTTTGAGGGTGAACTATGAAATACATTTTATTTTTTATGTGTTAAACGGACGAGGCTTGCTTAACGAGTTTTAATATGCTACAGCTGGAGAGACAACAAGACGACGTCAATTCTTAATCCAGCAGTGCTGGATTTAAACAACACAATAATCGAATCACGATCATCACATATTGTGTTTGGAAGCTGTTTACTTACTACATTAAGGACTTTATTAATTTGGAACAGAGGATATCCTACAGGTAGGAGGAAAGCAGAGTGGACTTTGTTCAGTGTGTTATTGTCTCTGTTGTTGCGACTTGAGTTAAATGGCCATGGCAGCCCACATTTACATCTCTAAAAGCGTAACACTTTCTCAATTGCCCGGCCGCTTACTATAGTCAATGAATGGAACTGGTTGAGCGACATTCCTAGGCCTAGGTCCTCTCCACACTGTACTGTCCAGTCAGGTCTTTACACAATGGAAATAGAGATTTATTTATGTTTTAATTTAGGCGAGATCAGCTCTCAGTAGGCGGGCGCCTCGTTCGCCTAACGTTCCCTACGCTTCGGTTCATGATATATCCATCCATCGATCTATCCATCGATCTATCCATCCATCCATACAGACAGACAGACAGACAGACAGACAGACAGACAGACATAAGTTCTGTCTGTGCTCACATGCTGTCTGCTCTCATTTAACACGGATCTTTGAGGGTGCGCAGCCTCTTTCATACTGTATGATAAGTTTGCGACAGAGCCAAATATCAATTGCTACTAGATATCTAGAAACGCTCGGGAAGAAATCGCTGAGCGATATATTTTCTTGCGGCCAGATCTTCGGGTGATGATATTTAGTAGTATGTCCTTATTTAGTAGTACTACTAACACTAACCCTATCAGTTAGTGTTGTGTTTTACAGTGAGCATTATTATCAGCTTGCGTATTCTCTTCCATGGGCGACGCTATTGTTGTTGTGACGTTCTACGTGCTTTCTGCCCGACAGCATGGAGGAGGGGGGCAGGGGGCGGAGTCACTGACAAGTATGAATTCTCCCCATCTTGACAAAATGGTATATTCTCAGGTTCTGCAGGCCAGCTGCACAAGTGCAATGCATTATTGTTAATTGTAATTTGTGGCACGTTTACTAACATGCCAAGTTTAGCTGCACTTGAACAACCATTCCAGGCTGCCATATCCAGCCCAAGAAACCGTAGAATTTACTCCTTAAAATTAATGTGTCATGCCTGTTGCTAAGGTATGGCAACATGACTGGTGAACCCACAACTGAACCCGTCATGTTGCCATACCTTAGCTTTTTCTGAACTGACGCAACTGCAATGACATGGTTGAGCTCAGCCTATTTGATAAACATATTTATGTTTGGCGCACCAAACTGTAGTGGAACCCCGGTCTCTAACTCGGCAGACCGGCAGGTAACAAGAAACGCCAAAAGAGCTCCCTTGGGGGACCAAGTTACGGCCGGGTACGGCCGGGTCTTTTGCGGGGTCGCTACAATATTGTTAACTTCAGCTCACATCTAGCGCTGCTAATGACACAAATAGATGCAGCCCAGCCGGCCACAGGTGTAATAATAGTTCAAATTACCATAAATAATCTTTTTCTAAATCTGATAACATGGAGCAGAGAGGATCATTTTGGCATGGCATAATTTCCGGTTGTATTCTGGGATTTGTACCTGGGAATTTCACTGGTACAAGGTCAACTAAAAGGATAAGCTAAAGTAAGCCTAGACTTGTTTAAATTGTGATATTTTCTTTTAACTGATAACTTTAGATAAAACACAGTGCTATGCAGTCTTGCAGAGAAAATAATATAAAACACGATGCAAAAATAAGTGGTATAAACATATAGAAAGTTCAGGGGAGGTAAGTTTAGGCTAAGTTCACTGTTAACAGTTACGAGTAGCAGCCGCCTGTAAGTGGCTTTTCAGAGCGGTTTTAAAGGAAGGTAGGGATTTACACCCCTTTAGGGCCTTCAATAGGGCGTTCCACATTTTAGTGTGTAGCAGGAAAATGTATTTGACCCTTTGTTTGAGTCGAATCTGGAGACGTGAACACGTCTTTGGCTGTGAACGGTTGGATTGTGAATGACGTATTTAATGCTCATCCCGCAAAATATTAAAAGGTGTCCACAGTGCTGATCCCGCGATGTCGCGCGAAATATACTGCATATACAGTAAAGCTGGCACTGGTTGCCTTCGGTCCGAATAAGCCTGGCACGATGAAGTCTCCGATTCATTATCATCGCGCATCCACGTGCACGCAAAAGTGCCGCGTCCCATAGAAAACAATGGTTCTTCTTATCTTTACAGTCCATTTTCTCGAAAAAATACTTTTGAGGCCAAGGATGGCATTGGATTGTCGCTAAATAGCACAACTATGATAACACTGATCCTACTTCCTTGTTTACTATCTGAACCGGAACTAACGCTGAGTCAATCGTGAAGGTCGTCAAATGGGAATTGTGCACTCGATCTACTTCCGGCCTCCAAAATAAGCGACTGGCCGCGAATGGAGCAAACTGCCGGCATTTTGGACAATTAACCCTTTCAAAAACACATTCCCTGCCAGAAATGTAGCAGACTGCCGGATTTTTTCTTTTAACGTGGGCGTGTGTGTGTCCATCGTGCTTGCTCGGATCATGCACCAGGCGTGTGCACACCGTTCACAGCTTCCAAAAAAAACACTTATTATTATTACTAAATTAAACTAAATTATTAGTTTATATTATTATAAACTTTTTTTTTTTTTTTTTTTTCACAAATTAAATACATTTAAATCTCGGGAAACTCGCACATTCATTTTTAACCACTTGAACCATTTGTTTTTTATTATTATTACAGACATATTCTCTTCTGGGGGTCCCTGGCAAAGAAACATGAATAAAGAAATACAAAAAATAAGCTAAAACGTAAAAGAAAGAAAAACAGTTAAGGTTTATTCCAGTTTATTAAAGATGTATTCCAATTTATTAAAGGTTTATGTCAGCTTATTAAATGTGAGTTGCAGCTTATACAATGTGTATTCTAGCTTATTAAATATGTATTCTAGCTCATTAAATATGTGTTACAGCTCATTAAAGGTGCATTGCAGCTTATTAACGGTGTATACATGCAGTGGCTCATGCCTACAAGGCCTAACCGATGTGTAATCTCTCTTCTGTCTTCCTCAGGAGGAAATACAAGAAGTCGTCTCAAAGGTAAGACCTGGACTTCTAGATGTCTCTCTCAGCCACCAGAACAAACCCATACACATCGGTCCAGGCCTGTCACAATCTATATGCTGAATTGAATTGCCTGATAGCAATTATTTTGAGATGTGATATTTATGTAATATTAGAACGGGTACACATTATTGTGTATCATTATTTCATGCTTTAACTATTGAAAAATAGCAGATAGACAAGCTCACAGCGCGGCACTATTTTTGAAAAATCATGAAAATTAGAATTTTGACCGGATTCTATAAGTGTCTTTTGAATCCTTCTAAGGAAAAACCTATGTTTCTATGTCAGCAATCTGGCCAGCCATCGTCAAAGAAAAGGTCCTTTTCACTTAACTGGAGCTCAGTTAGTCTGTTCTTGAGAGACTACTATGTCAGTGGTTCTCAAACTTTTTCATGTGAAGGACCCCCAAAATGATATGTATTTGGCCACGGACCCCCATCTCAAAATATCTAGTTCCAGGGACCCCCCAGAATTGAGTTACAAACGTTCGCTTTGAAAATACATATATTCAAAGATTTGCACACATTTTCACGACTTTTTCAAAAATAGCAGGTCTACAAGTGAGCTTGTATATCTGCTATTTTTCAATAGTTAAAGTATTCAATAATTCTAGGCCTGAATGGGTTAAATAACGAAGAAAATAAATATTGCAGAAATAGCAGACCTACAGTACAAGCTCACATTGCATTAAAAATGGTTATGTGTGAAACTGTATAATTACAGTTTACAGTTTAGGCATTTAGCAGACGCTTTTAATCCAAAGCGACTTACAATAAGCAGATAAAACATCACAATAATAAACAAGATAATATGTCAGTACATCAACAGCAATATAACAAATGCAAATGGATATCTATCTAGAAAAAAATATAATCAAAGTTCTAAAAACCTAAAAACGAATGCTAACTAGCTTCAATATGGTCATTGATTTTCTGTATAATATAATATATAATATATATAATAATATATAATACAATATATAATTGTTCTATACGGCCAATTATGGCCATAGTTGATTATCTCTTTTGGGTACTGATCTTTGTGTATTTAAATTATTTGCCTGACTTTTTTATCAGGCATTTTTATTGTTGTTGTTGTTTTGTTTGCAATGCCTAACAGGCAAACAGACGTGTTTTCTTTGTCCCCAATGTTGAATGCCGAAAAACAATTAAATCACAAGTATTTGTCATGGTCGTGACAACCCTCATGGTCTTATCTCTGTCTGTCTCCAAAATGGTGGACTCTTGTTGTCTGTCACATGGAAGTTTGAACCAGCCAGTCACTATCTATAGCAGTGGTTCTCAACCTGTGGGTCGAGACCCCCAGAGGAAACCCCCAAGTCCCCTGATGAGAGTGAAGTGACAATTCACCCTTTGTCAAGTCTCGTGGGACAAAAAAGCCAGGGAATACTTTTTCCCATTCCCTTCCATTATAAAAACAAGATTTTTCATAGCCTCATTATTGTCATTTAAAGTACCAAAAGAAAAACATCTATGTGATATTAATAAAAAAGGAACAAAAAAGTACAGTAGTTACATTGCAAAACAGGGGTTTTCCCACGTAAATACATGTTTTAATTAGTTTAATCCTCTGAAACAGGCAGAGAGAGAGAGAGAGCAGTGCATCTTGGGTGACTCGCACTGACCAGGAAATTGAGGAACTATAGCCTCGCTCTCAACATAAAATGTATTTTAATTGTAATTCTGCCCATTTAAAATATATGTACCCAATCGAATATCTTAGTTACATCGATATTGTTCATGTGAACTAGTTAGTTGAAGCTTATTCAATATAATTATCAAAATCGCTATGACGGCGCAGCGCCGTACTGCGCCGCGGCCGTGCCACGCATCACTGCACCGCAGTGACAGAACGAAAGGACTTTGTCCCACTGCATGACTCCGCCCCCGGTAGCAAAAGTGAATGATTTTTCTGGTTGGCCAGTCAGGGACGAATCAGAAGGTTGACAAAGGGTGAATTTAAAGGAATAGTTCACACCCAAAATGACTTTTTTCGATTACTCACCCCATTGAGACTTGAGTTCAATAATATATTTTTATTTCGTTTTTATCACATTCCTAAGCTAATAATTTGATTATAATAAATTTTTAGGAATTTTAGGGTTAGGGAACTATAATTGACTAAATGCAGCATATCATGATGATTTAAAAAATTTACACTAGCGATGTTTATGAAAAGGTAAGGTAATAAAATCAAGTGTAAAGTTTGCCCAAAACCTCATTGACTGAGATTATCTCAGAGATTATCTCAGTCTATTGTATTGCTACTGGTCTTGCCTGGTTAATAAACCAGACCGAACACAACAACACCCCCCGGCGGTAGTGGTGTTGGCAACGCCAGGCAACTACCGGTCTTCAACCAGCCAAAATTCTCACGTCTCCCCCCTTCTCCGCTCCCTCCACTGGCTCCCGGTTGCTGCCCGCACAGAATACAAAACACTGATGCTGGCCTTCAAAATTTAAGCAACATCAGCTGGGCCATTAATAGGAAGAGCAGGCTGAACGATAACCCGGAAGTGAGCATCAATCCCAGCGAACGGGGTATAAAAGAAAGGGGACACTGGGATCAAGTACTGCATGTTACTTTTAACCTGTTGTGCCCAAATAAATAAACAAATAAACACTACTAGTAAGACGCCACAGGGTGGCATGCGACGGTCGCACCAATTATTGGCATCTGGCCATTTGGCCAGTGATGTATATCGGACCAGTATACCCATATATGGAGACCCCTGGTACCCATATAAGGAGATCCATGTACTGTAAATGGCAATGTTTCTCAACCTTTTTTCTGCATGGGCACACTTTCCATGTCCCAACAATCCATGGGCACACCAAGATAATACAGGGTTGTAAATATTGTCACTGTCGGGAAGAAACCTTGTATCTCCAAGTTTCAAATTTGTACGTTTCTTCGAAAAGTAAAGCCTTCACTCTAAAAACTGCTGGGTCAAAAACAACTCAACTTGGGTCATTTTTGATCCAACTCACGGGTCAAATAGGGACCAATGCCAGGTTTGGTTATTTTAACTCAAGAAATTTGGTTATGAATATTGACCCATAAATTGGGTCAAATAAATAACCAAATTATTTGTTTAAAATGACCCAAGATTGTAGTCAATATGACCCAAGTTTTGGGGTCTTTAGAATGACAATGTCAATATTATCTGTCATTAACATAACATCAGAAATGTTTCAGGTTTTCTTCTCAGATGATTTGTTCGAAGATTGGTAATATCAACATAAAAGTGCATACAATATATTATGCAACAATGTTGATAATACTATAGTCAGAATAGTTTAGAGAAGATACACAAAAATAATCTCAGAATTACTATGAGTTCTTCTCTTTCAGACAAGCTGTTGGGGAGGGAGCTCAACCCTAAGCTAGCAGCCAAGCACTTACGGTTAGGGTTTAGGCTCAAATATTGACAAATCAAATTCAGACATATGACAGACAGCTTGCCGAGACAGACACATGGATATGACATATTTAGCATTTTTAGCTCCCAACAGCTTAGAAAATGTCTCTGGAAACCTAGAAAAATGCTTTTCCCAGCATGCTTTGCAAACAGGTTTATGGTGCCTGTCCCCTGATTGGCCCAAAGCTAGACAACTGACCCAAGTATAGGGGTTACCACTAACCCCAAAAACGGGTCACCCCCAGATAAATATTACCTAACTCGAACAACCCTGGAATTGGGTCAAAATAATATCCCAATAACTCAAGGAAGGGTTGTGGCTCTGAGAAATGACCCAGAAATGTGACCTAACACAAATGACCCATGATTTGGGTCAAGAAATGACCCATGAGTTTTTAGTGTGTTGCTTCATCATACAAGGCTGTCGCACAACAGTAGTGAAAACAGCTGATCTACATGCACACAACGCCTCGCACCGCAAGGCGTTGTGTGCTTGTAGATCGGCTGTTTTCACTAGTTTAAATCATTTTTAAGATAAATACAATACTGGCTTTCAAGCAGTTTCAAGGGGCACACCTTCAGTGGTTGAGAAACACTGCTCCATATATGGGTAATTTGTCCTATATACTTTATAGGACCAGTTACCAATATATGGAGACAGTGATCGAGTTATACCCACAGAGCTATGGGAGCCCTATTCGGCGCTGCCAGAATAGGGCTCCCATAGCGAAAAAAAATCGGGTAATTGCGGATATAAAGTCGCCTAAAACGGGTACTTTCCTATATTAAATCATATTAAATCGGGTATTTCGCGGATATAAAGTCGGCTAAAACGGGTATTTCCTATATTAAATCATATTTTTCCTTTCACAATATTAATTCGGGCTTCACATTGGCTATGTTGACAACTCCAGGCAGTCTTTTCTGTTCATATTAACTCACCATTATTGCTCAGCCTCCAGTTCCCAATTCCTCCATCTGATGATCTGAGCTCTGAGCCATCCAGCCAAAAGTTCCCGTTCTGGTAGCATAAAGTCGGCTAAAATGGGTATTTTTCTTTCTCAAAACAAGGCGGGTCGGGTTCATATTTATTTACTAAAAAAAACATTGTCACGGGCACAGGCACACTAAGGCTACAGTCTTGCTAAGACAGCGTTGTTTTGTTTGGTTGTTTTGTTGCTGTCCGGCGTGTCCGCCTTCCTTTGCCGTCCGGGCCGTGGCTAGAAGTGCAAAGACTCGATGCAGTGGTTCCTAGCTTAGCCTATGCCCAGGCCATGGCGAGACCACGCAGCTGGGTAGGTCTGCATCCAGGGCCTCCTCGGCCCTGGGGGAAAGGTAGGAACCATTGCAGCGAGTGTGTTATAACCCGGACGGTAAAGGAAGACTCACACCCCACATTAAATGCGCCTGATTTATAATAATAAAATGAATAGTAGGATTAAACGGTGTGATGTCATTGTTCAGTCTTACTGTCTAACATGTTTATTTAGTATATCTAGTTAACATAAATAATATAAATTCTTCCAATGGAACATAAAAAATAAAAAAAAACGAAAAAAAAAAAAAAAAAAACACACTTAGAAAAAAAGAGACCCCAAAGGGGGTTGTTGACTATGGGGTCCCAGACTTTAACTATGGGAGCTAAGACCCCACTGGCTCCCACATAACTCGAACTCTGTATGGAGACCCCTGGTACCCATATATGGAGATCCATGTACTGTATATGGAGATATGCTGTGAGAGAGTGTGTTTTTTCTTAGTTTTTTCTAGAAATGTCCATAATGTAAATCATGCACAGTACTGTAGTTATCTGCTGCTATGCTCATGCATCAGGTACCATGGGTAAAAACGTAGATCATTTTGTTTAAGTTGTGTGTTTGTGTACGTTACTGTGTCTTTAAGGTTTTGGTTGCAGTCAGCTACGGTCTCCATGGAAACACAACATGTTTACGTTATCCCAGCTGCTCACATGGTCAACACACTTCCTGGGTGTCATCTCTGTACAATATCACCCTGTTCTGTGCATGAATGAGAGAGAGAGAGAGAGAGAGAGAGAGAGAGAGAGAGAGAGAGAGAGAGCGCAATGGCGTCAGTTCAGAAAAAAGCTAAGGTATGGCAACATGACTGGTGTCTTGCGCGTGCAAGACTCTCTCTCTCTCAGGCCAATCAGAGGCAGGTGGAGCCTGTGAGAACAGCTGAGCCGCGCAACATCGGAACTGGCTCTGTTGAATTGAATTGTGGTCCTTGGATAAGTCCCGGAAAAGTCGCACTGTGATTGGCCAGTAGTCACTTTGACATGGTTTTTCCAGGAAGTCCGAACTAGAACTTTTGCACATCGCTCCAATTAACTGCAGAGGCGACCGAGGCATCTAGCTCTTTATATCTGTGACCTACGGAACCTGGGAATATACCATTTCGTCAAGATGGGGAGAATACAAGTGTAGAGAATATAATTATACAACTTGTTAAAGTGACCATTTTGTTACATGTTGCATTTGTAGTTATTTTACCGTAATTTAACAACATAATAAGCAGCACAGATAGACAAAGAGACATTCATGGATTTATAGTTAAAAGTGATATTTATTTATTTCCCCCCCTGGACCCAGGGTATGGCCCTGCCATACCCAATTGACGCCCCTGAGAGAGAGAGAGAGAGAGGGTGAGGGAGGGATGGAGGGAGGGTGGGATGTAGAGAAGTCTGGTTAATTATCCAGGCTAATGACATTTACCCAGAAGTGCTCCTGTCTCATTTGCACTGTGACTGCTGCAATTATGCTGGGTGCAACCTGGGTCAACCTGTACATTATAGGGTGTGTGTGGGTGTGTATGCGCACGCGTGCATGCGTGCGTGCGTGCGTGCATGAGTGTGTGTGGCGGTGTGTGCATGCACGAACCAGCGGACAAGCTGTAACGTTTCTCATGGTAAACTGCGACCTTCGGTCGCAATCAATATTGAACAACATGGTGATCTATTTCAGTGGTTCCCAAACTGGGGTCCCCAGATTATTTTAGGGGTCCACAAATGATTAGCTTGATGTGCAACATTGTTTTCTCACTCAACAGTAAACAAACCAGGCTAGGCGGCCTACGGAACTTGCCTTCGGCTCGTCCCTGCAGCAAGGCTGGTGTGCAAATAACCGTGATAATGCACACCCAGCAGAACATACCTAGTGTAATATCGATTAAATAGCCAAACTATAAGTTCACAAACACGTGGGAGTCGTTGCTGAGATGTAGTTCGGCTATTTTCACAATATTTATCTGTGGAACCAAGTCAAACTAAATGTTATGCCTCAACTCCTACTGTTGCAAGTGCTTGTCAGACTTGTCAGTTCAAATATGATTATTTTGGGAGCCCTTGATCTCTCTATCGGCTAAAATCTGCAGAGCTCTGCTTCTGGCCTGGATGGCTCACTACACTGTCAGATACCCAAAGTGCAAAATATCATTCCAATATGGGAGGTCCTGGGTTGTAATCTGACACCCAACATCTTTCCTACTCTCTCTCTCTCTCTCTCTCTCTCTCTCTCTCTCTCTCTCTCTCTCTCTCTCTCTCTCTCTCTCTCTCTCTCTCTCTCTCTCTCTGTCTTCCGTCCTTTCGACACTCTTCTATTATTTATTTTTATTCTTTTTTGCTAGTTGTTTTTATCGCTCTGACCTTTGGACACTGCACTATTAGGTTGTGTTAGTAATTTTCTTTTAGTATTTCTGCTTGTGTTTGACTTGATGTAGAGATACTTGTTGCACTAACTAGCATTGACTGTATGGTCACTTTGATTTGGGCACTGTATTATTTTTTGATAGTCGTGCTTTAAGACACTTTATGTATATATATTATTCGTTCCCTTTCCTGTTGTACCTTGCTCTTACTGTACTTACTGTACTCTGTACTCTGTTCTTGTTTTTTCTTTTTATCTTTTTCATACTTCTCTGTAACTTTGTAAATAACCTTATACTGCTGTGCTGCCTCTGGGCAACAAATTTTCCCCCTTGGGATAATAAAGGTATCTATCTATCTATCTATCGGTCTATTTAATGAAGCAATAAAAATGCAAATTAAAAATAGAAAACTCTACAAGGTGTGTTGTGGGGTCTGAGCCATGTGTGAGTCAGTGAGATTCAAAGACAACATAACGCACATCCTCTGTTGTTTTGGTGCTGAGCTGAAACAGCCAGAGCAGTATTACTAAGAAACAAAAAACACTTTAAATTGGCTAAAGAGCCGACAGCTGTCGTCTAAACAAGGGGTTTTCAAAGTGGGTGACGGCGGGGCACCCTGGGGTGCCGTGACGGCAGTCCAGAGGTGCCGCGAGATAAGATGATAATATTTGGAATTTATTTGAACACTTGAAAAATATTTAGTATCATTTTAGACTTGAAGTACAAAGTTATTTTCAGTCTGTTCTAACCAAAATGGCTATTATCTCAACGTTTTCCTTGCAACATAATCACTAAAATATCTTCACTGTCGGGCAGAAACCTTGTATCTCCAAGTTTCAAATGTGTATGTCTTTTGGTAAAGCAAAGCCCTGCTTCATCATACAAGACTGTCGCACAAAACTAGTGAAAACAGCCGATCTACAAGCACACAACGCCTCACGTTGCGAGGGGTTGTGTGCTTTCAGATCTGCTGTTTTCACTAGGTTAGTACATTTTATAGATGATAAATACAAAACGAACGGTTTTGGACATACAAGGTTTCCACCCGACAACGACGATATGCTATAAATACAAGGTGCTGGAAGTGAACATTATAATGTAGGGGTGCCTCAGATTAAAACAATATTCATGGGGTGCCCTGAGACAAAAAGGTTTGGGAATCCCTGGTCTAAACTATATTTTTTGGAGCTATTGTTGAAAGTGAGTTGCGAGCCATTTTTTTGTTTCTGAGTCAGTGAGAGGTCATAAACACAGCGATGAAAGGAGCTCTGTGAATGACCTGAAACCTACCCATTTATCCACTTCATTCATACTTTAGAGTTCCAGACAGTTCCAATTGTGTCTGCTGTTTTTTTTTTTTTTTTCTTTCTTTTTTTTTTCCTCTTCTGTTTCATAGAACCAGCCTGCCGTGTTAAAGGGATATCCACTTTCAACAGGGAAACAGCTTATGGGCTTTTCTCCACACACACACCCATTGTAACTTCAAACTTCATTTTAACCATGATAGATTCATTAAAAACGCCTATTTCTTTTTTTTCTGGTGACTCATTTTACCCTCCTAATACATGAGCAGGCCGTGTTTTTTTGATAACTTTCTTCAATTATTTTTAATAATTATTTGGGAAAATGGAAAAAATGAAATACAACAAATAATTATTACAAATAAATGAAAAAAGTTATCGAAAAAACACGGCCTGCTCATGTATTATAGTATGAGTCACCAGAAAAAATAATAGGTGTTTTTAATGAATCTATCATGGTTAAAATGAAGTTTGAAGTTACAATGTGTGTGTGTGTGTGTGTGTGGAGAGGCCCTGGGTCTGGAGGGCCTGATAACATTTACATCAAATATCTACATTTTGAATCAAGCAAATAAAAATCTGTTCAGGGTGTTCATAAAAGCCTGATTAGATGATAAAATTACCAAAAGTTTTTTTGAAAGTGAAATATCCCTTTAAGTGGTCAGATGGGGCTTATGGGACTGCCCATAAGTCCGAAATCTCATTGGGCTGTGTTGGAGAGGAGGATGAAGGAGAAGAGTACTAAAAGGCCACTTGCACTTGATACATGTGTTTTCAGTTTGCTGTTTTTTTTGCATTAGTTTTGCGTTAGTCCGCATTTAGTTAGGGTTAGGTTTTAGGGTTAGGTTTAGGCATAGTTTTACTGAGGTTAGGGTTAGGTTTAGGGTTAGGTTTAGGCTTAGGCATAGTATATTTCACCAGGTTAACACCAGATTCTGACTAATGGGATGTATGGCACCAAACACTTTGGGGATTTTCAAGTGGGCCCTGACCCAGGAAACCCCACTGCATTCGTTTTTTATAGTCGTTGTCGGGTGGAAACCTCGTATCTCCAAAACCGTTCGTTTTGTATTTATCATTTTAAAGCTATACTGTGTAAGTTGCTCAACTAGTGGTCAGAGCTGTATAGCAAACCGCGGTCGCGTTTTTCGCCGCGGACCGGGCCTCTCACGTCCGCCTGCAGCTCGCCGAGATCTATCTTTAGAGGGGTCCCTGGTTCCTGTGCGTTCAGGCATTCCGGAGAAACGGCCTCCTTCACCCGAGTATGTTGTTGTTATGTTGAGGCAAGCTACTTCCTGAGAAGTCAGCAAGATGCGCCTGTGATTGGCCGGTAGTGTACCATGTGTTTATGATCGGCGATATGATTGGCCAACGTATACACATGATGCAGAGGACGTCATTTTGCTGCGAAATTCTCCCCCCTCACGGCTCATAGAAAACATATAAAGAGAAGGCTTTAGAAGCTGAAATTAACGGAGTGGGGGTTCTAAAACTTTAGCGGTTTAACAGTTAGGACAATTTTAAGATTTGTTTTATAAAAAAAGTTACATGGTATAACTTTAAAAATGATTTAAACTAGTGAAAACAGCCGATCTACAAGCACACGCGTTGTGTGCTTGTAGATCGGCTGTTTTCACTAGTCTTGTGCGACAGTCTTGTATGATGAAGCAGGGCGTTACTTTATGAAAAAACATACACATTTGAATCTTGGAGATACGAGGTTTCTGCCCGACAGTGACATTATAGTATTTCATTTGATTTAGTTTCCCCACATAATGCAGGATAGTTGTACAGTACTGTATACTTTTATTTGAATGCTTGATTCTGATTGGACAATCACTGAATTCAGCTGTGTGTTATTTCTGGGTCAGTGTATTAATTTTTTTTTAAGTAGCCGTGAAATAAGGGAGATAATTGACACCGCGTCGGTCGTTGTGAGGAATAACGACCTTCAGGATGATTAAACACCTTCGCTTCGCCTCAGTGTTTAATCAACCAGGGGCGTCAATTGGGTATGGCAGGGGTATGCAGCTGCCATACCCTGGGTCCAGGGGGAAAATAAAAGTTACTTTTAAATATAAATCCATGAATGACTCTTTGTCTATCTGTTCTGGTTATTATGTTGTTAACTTACAGTCAAATAACTACAAAATGGTCACTTTAACAAGGTATTATAATTATATTCTGCCACACTCTTATTCACCCCATCTTGACAGAATGGTATATTCCCAGGTTCCGCAGGTAAGCTGCACAGGTGTAATGTTATTGTTAGTGGCATGTTTACTAACATGCTAAGTTTAGCTGCACTTGAACAACCGTTCCAGGCTGCCATATCCAGCCCAAGAAAACCGTAGAAACCTGTGTAAAAACTGGACAATTTTTTTTTTCAGACATTGTGAAAATAGCCGATCTACATGTTCACATGTGAGCATGTAGATCTGCTATTTTCACAATATAACCATGTTATACAAAATGTAATGCCTCTTTTCCATGAGGACTCCCATCTTTGCCATACCCTAGCTTTTGCTGAACTGACACCACTGTATGGTGTTTAATCAACCCTGTCTGGAGTTATTTCTCAAAAACAACCAGTGCTGTGTCAATTATCCCTTGCATATTACAAAAGCAGCCTCTTTGATTTCAAATGTGCTCATCCAACGTTCGTTCACTGTGTCCACTCCAACCGGCCTCTCTGTCAAAAGTCATATTTTTTACCGTTCAATAAACGAGCATAAACTGAACAATGTGTAAGCTTCAATAGGGGATGTATTCTATAGGCCTGATAAAGAACATGAAATGACTAGGGCTGTCGCCACTCGCCATCATGACATATAGTTGATGATTGAACAGTTAGCAGTGTTGGGAAAGTTACTTTGAAAGCGTAACTGGAGAAATATAACTTATAAAGTTTCAAGTTACATAGAAAAACTTGAGTTACTTTTTTTCAGCGTTAAAGTTGTACCATGTAACTTCTTTTATAAAACAAATCTTAAAATTGTCCTAACTGTTAAATCGCTAAAGTTTTAGAACACCCACTCCGTGAATTTCAGCCTGTAAAGCCTTCTCTATATATGTAAACTGCGATCCTTGCCGGGGACCGGATCTCGCGCCAAAATTGCGTCATCACACTACCGGCCAATCACAGCGAGGGTTATACAACTGCCGGCCAATCACAGCGCATCTTGAAGTGGGGTCGCTATGGCAGCCATATTTGTTGTCGCCCGTTTGTACCATCCCTTCTCTAGGTAATTTCGCCTACCAGGCAGGGTGAAGGAGTCCGTATCTCTGGAATTACTGAACGCACAGGAACAAGGGACCCCTCAAAAGATAGATCTCAGCGAGGTGGAGGCAGACGCGGGGGTCTGAAGGTACGAAAAACGGCCGAAAGACGCGGACGCGACCGCGGTTTGCTATAGGGCTAATGACCACTAGTTGGGCATCTTACACAGTATAGCTTTAAATTGAGAATGTACATGTGGTGTACATGGAACAAAATCTAATATCCTACAAAAAAAGTCACATGCCAGCAGAAATATGCCTCTCAACTGAGTTTTATGTTTTATTTCAAAAAGGTTGACATTTTCTTTAGTAAACATCTGTGTTCCTAAAGTAAAGTTAAAAAAATAAGAAAATTATGATCTGTTGAGGACATTTGATCGTCAATCTTAACATAACTTAAATGTAAAATTATAACTTCGCTTGTAACTTATTGTAACTTACTTGTAACTTGAGCCAAAAATGACCCAAAAAGTATCTCAGTTGACGAGTTACAGAAATATGAATGTAACTCAGTTACCAGCAAGTTACAGTGACATGTAACTTAGTTACGTAACTCAGTTACATGTAACTTTAACTTCCCCAACACTGACAGTTAGTCATACAAATAATTGTTATTAACGATGCAATTGTGCAATGTCAATTTATCCTTTTGAGTGTCTCACAATGTTCTGAGAAACTGATCTGAAGTGGAATGACCTATCAAAAGCTGATGCACACACACTCACAGCCAGTGGCGTCAGTTCAGAAAAAGCTAAGGTATGGCAACATGACTGGTGTCTTGCACATGTTGCCATACCTTAGCAACAGGCATGATGAATTCATTTTAAGAAGTACATTTTATGTTTTACCCCCGTTTCTACAGTTTATTGGGCTGGATATGGCAGCTTTGAACGGTTGTTCAAGTGCAGCTAAATGCCACAATTAACAATAACTAGAAAAAAGCCCCTGCGGGGGGCTGGCCCCTTATGTAAAAGTCCCCTGTACTCAAGAGATGGATACAGTCCAGAGGGCAGCTAAGCAATACAAATGTAGGATAGCTCAACATTAAATATGCAGTTTGTTCCAAAATGCAAAATGGTGTAAAATGTTGAGTCTGTAAGATATATACAATAGTTTCAGAAATACAAACCCCTCAGGTACAGGGTGGCCTGCTCTGTTTTGGCTGGGTGGGTTATAATAAGATAGAAAAAAAGCACGTGGACTTCAGTCCAGGCCCGGCCCGTGGCCCGTTTGGTGCCGCTATTTAAAGGCCGAGCCCGGCCCGAAGCCCGTCGCCTTATTATTAATTAATTATTTGTGTGCGTGGCTTTCGCTGCTGATGTGCGCTGCAGCTGCACTCTCAAGGGGAGTCCATACTGTCACAGACCACCGAAATTTGCGTCGGAAAGGTCCAGTTCAACTACAAAATGAAATCTCTTGCAACTTCTGAAAAGGATTACTCATAATTTGAGTTCGGAAAGCTGCACGCACGTCAGAAAGTCGAAACTTTCCGACGAAAACTATGGTCGGAGAGGACGGAGACTGAGAGACGTATGTACAGCCCTCTATACTATAGCTGTGCTCGTCTTGCGCTCTGATTAAAAGAAAGAAGTCAACACAACACAACAGCACAGCAAGTAATTACACACACATCACAACGCAAGAAATCTTCCTCCACCCACCGTTTGTTATGTTACTGTATATCTTCACTGCAATTAGATATTGATATTATTGTCGGCTTGCCGCCCATGGTTTCGCCATCTCGTAAAATACAGAGTATCGTCCAGTACTAAAGAGTAAAGACGCACGCACGCATCCCGTAACTGATACGGGACTCGGGAGGTCGGGGAATCATTACAGGGCGATTTATTTGAGAAATGACGGTGAAATGGGTGAAACTACAGTAGTGCTCCTAATGTTCTAGTCTCGCTGTGTATGTACACGCAAAGTCGCAGAGTAGACTTGTGTGAGTGTGTGAGAAGAAAAGCCGTCGCCCTCGGCTCGTTGCGGCTCTCCATTGGCTAATGTACTCATGTCACGACCAATCTGAGCCGTGTTGCTATAGATACGGATAGAGCCCATAGCCTAGAAGGCTATTAGCCTAGAAGGCTATGGGAGGCAGGCAGGCAGCACTCACTCACACACACCACACTCCATTCTAAGCGCACACAGTCACAGAGACGTCATGTGTGAAATTCACAGCGCGAAATGTTCCGAGCATGGTTCTGAGCCCGGGCCCGGCCCTAGGCCCGTTGGCGAGTTTCTAAAGGCCGGGCCGGGCCCTGGTCGGGTCCCGTCGGGCTTGCAGGGCTCTACCCCCCCCCCCCCCCCCATCTCCTCCATCTCTGCATCTCTGCTTGCAGGCAGTGTTTGTTTACGCCCATTTGTGACGTGAATCGCGTCGTCGGTCAACTATGGCTTGTGCAATATATGGCGCAAAAAAAATTAAACATTTTGGCATTATATGAGAAGTAGAGACACATCTGAAGGTGATAATGTTGATGTTGGGCAAGGTACATGCGTTATTGATTTTTGTATTATGTTTTTTAGACAATTGAACAACTGCTGAACGTGGAGTTACAGATGGAAACACACACACACACACACACTAATTTTTTGGGGCGATTCTAATAAAGGTTGTGGGATGCATTGCACCTGTGCAGCTGATCTGTGGAAACTGGGGATATACCATCTTGTCAAGATGGGGAGAATAAAAGTGTGGAGAATATAATTATAATACCTTGTTAAAGTGACCATTTTGTAAAATGTTGCATTTGTAGTTATTTTACTGTAATTTAACAACATAATAACCAGCACAGATAGACAAAGAGACATTCATGGATTTATATAAAAATAACTTTTATTTCCCCCCCTGGACCCAGGGTATGGCAGCTGCATATCCCTGCCATACCCAATTGACACCACTGGCTGTTGCACAACAGAGTATATAGCCTACAGTAAATCAGGCACGAGAGAGAAGAGAGGTAGGTTGTGAGCTTGCAGATCTGCTACTCTGGCTACTTTTGCACGACATTCTTGTATGATGAAGCAGTAGGGAATTCATCTAAGAAAAACATTTAAAACCGTTGAATTATGGAGATAGCTTCAAGGTTACCAGCCGACAGCAATGATTTGTTTTGTTTTTGGAAGCATGGAGAATGACACCAGTCGAGTCCATTTTTTAAGATGGTCTCACACCAATTATCAGCTTGCAACTGAAATTCCCAGTTGTAACCAGAATAGGCCTATGCCATGACATCATTCCATGACATCATTCTCTCTCTCTCTCTTTCTCTCTCTCTCTCTCTCTCTCTCTCAGTTACCTCCCCTTTATACTCTCCTTGTCTGACCTAGAACACCAATGAGCATAATGTAACACCAATTAGAACCAGTGTTAATTTTGTCGACTGAAACCATGACAAAACATTTTCATCAAATACCCTTTTTCACTGACAAAAACGAAATAAAAACTAAGCTATGATGACTAAAACTAAGACTAAATATATAAAATAACAAGAAATGACTAAAGTCATTAGTCCAGGTACGAAGGGAAGTCACTTCTAAAATTATGAACAGCGGCAAACCCATAGACCGTAAAAATGTGTCATCGTGATATCATCATGCTCTGATGTCACTGTGATGTCAGGGGAACCACTCTACCAGAATGGGTTTGTCGCTCTGGCTTCACTGTGATGTCATGTCACACTAACAGAATCCCTTTTATGCCCATATGGAGTTCCCTGATGTCATCAATATTACAGTAATGATGTCCTCTTAGAGAGATCCCTGTGATGCCAGGGGGAACAAATCCCTTTTATGCCCGTATATGGAGATATGCCGTTGTGAGCATGTAGATCGGCTATTTTCACAATTTCTGCCTCTGTATATTTGACAATTTGGACAATGTTTAATTTGTCATTTTAGAGGTATTAAAAAGTCCTTAAATTGGCACTTTAGAGAAGTGAAGATACCCTCTATACACTTAAACTTTTTAAAGTTTAAGTATATAGAGTGTGTGGACATAAACTGATTCCTGGGCTCAAATTTAAGCTGGTTTCAGCGTTCCATTGATAACGAGGGCCAGTGAGAGAGAGAGAGAGAGAGAGAGAGAGAGAGAGAGAGAGGGAGAGGGAGAGAGAGAGAGAGAGAGAGAGAGAGAGAGAGAGAGAAGATGACAGACCTTCACCGGTAATGGGGGAGATTAGCAGCCACCAGGCCTCCATCCTGTTCCACTTCCTCTCCTACACACACACACACACACACACACACACACACACACACACACACACACACACACACACACACACACACACACACACACACACTTTTGTACATTCTATGAATGCTATTTATTGCGACCGAAGGTCTATTTATAGTTCATTTTGCCATTTTATATTGTTTATACTATAGGTAGGATCTCAGATCTGTGTGTACATACACTCCTCTCTTTGATGCATTCATTGATTAGAGCAGCGGTTCTCAAACTATGAGTTCCAACCCAAAGTGGGGTCATGAGTAGGTGACAGTGGGGTCGCCTATTAGCAACCAGAAATAAAATAATAAATGTTTTTTATACTCCTCACTCACAGATCTGCTATTCATTGCATCACTCTGTCTAATCCAATCAGAGCTATCGCTCAGTAAGGGAGGCTCCTTTAAATACGGCTTGTATTCACTAGAGCTCTGCTCGTCTTTTCATCCGAAGCTTCGGATCTGCTGCTGCTTAGCTACTAGTGGTGTAACGATTTTAATAGCCATTCGATACATATGACGATACATGGATGACAATGCGATACATGGACGATATTGGTTCAATCATGGCGATGCGATATGATTCGATTCAATGATTTAAAATCGATATAGTAACTACTTAGCAAAGAAATTAAATCTGTGTGAAAAGTGTGGATAGTGCAGGTTTTTAAGGGAAACATGTATTATTATGGATATAAATAAGTAAACACAGTGATTATCTGGAAATACATGAACATTGTATTTGAACACATATAAACAAACCTGCACCTTGACATGAACCCAGAGATTACACACATTTATCGATAGACCAGTGTAGCTATATGGAAAGGAAAAGTAATTAAACCCCTCCTTTTCATTTTTTCTTAAAAATGCTAAATACAATGCACAAGTAGGTAGATTATTTGCACTGCCAATTCAATGCAATACAAAGTCAAACGATACGATTTGATTTTAGCTGTTTTCATTTCGATATACTTAGATGTTTTAAATTAAAAACGATATTTCGATGCAGCTACTATATCGTTACACCCATATTAGCTACCTCCTCCACCCCAGCCTCCACCTTTTGATCAGAGTCTTGCAGACTCAAATACAAATTTTATGTCTGCTATTACTGCTATTGTAAAGTTCTGATTTTGCTTAGCAAGCAGGCGTGTACACAGGGGTGTCAATTGGGTATGGCAGGGGTATGCAGCTAGGGTTGGGACTCGTTAGGATTTGAACGATTCCGAGTCCTTAGCGATTCCCTCTTAACGATTCCGGTTCCTAACGGTTCTCTTAACGGTTCCAATACATATATTTTTTCATATTTTCTGACATCCATTATACAATTACATAATAAACACAACTTAAACCATGGGGGGGGGGTTGTCGGGAGCAAAAGTTTATCGGTTACATAAGTGATAACCGTTAAGGAAATGTGTTTAAAAATGCGCGATTTTACCCAATTTTAAAAGGGAAAACACACCAGTTTTTTCCTCATAATAAAGCTCCCTATTTTCATTACATTAAAAACAACAATACAACGAGGAAGAAGAATAGGCTATGATACAAATGTTTTCTATATTAAAGAAAGTGTTTTTTTGCAGACACTATGTCTATAATGTATTAAACACATCACAACAGCAGCAGCGCGATCACGAGCCCTATATAACAGATTAACTCCCAAGTCCCAGTGTACTGTACACGCAAATGTAATAGTAGATTTTATAGTAAATAATTGCACTGCAGTGCGTCTGATTTAACGTTCCACTCATACAA
Source organism: Nannobrachium achirus (assembly GCF_963921795.1). Lineage (NCBI taxonomy): Eukaryota > Metazoa > Chordata > Actinopteri > Myctophiformes > Myctophidae > Nannobrachium > Nannobrachium achirus. The sequence continues at coordinate 2,182,397 of NC_137824.1, forward strand.
CTCAGACAACTATGCGCGACTACTTTTGAGCTTGCAGATCCGATATAAACTTGTCTTCATCAACACCAAGACGACGTAACCCTAGCAAGTTGGTTTTAAGCTCTTTTTTCCTCTTTAAAACGGGATCGACGCTGACGGGGTCCGTTTTGTAAAATCCAATTTTCGCATTTTGTTCCCTGTTGAAGAACAAGCTTCTGTGACTGTGTCTGTCAGCGTGCGTGTGGAACTTATGGATGTTACAACGACACTGGTTTGGCAAAGAAATGTGTGACTGCATCGCATAGTTCAGAGCCGTATAATGGAGAGTTGCGTCACTCCCGTTCACTTCATGGGGCCAGGTCGTCTACGCACACATCTATTGGCGTATAGTGACAAACGGCGAACCGGAAGTTTACAAAATGCATTGAAGTCTATGAGGTGTAAAGTGACAATGAACCACGTGACCAGCGCTGTTTCTGACCCCGCAGTGGCAGGACTCTCTGATTAGACGGCTCTGGCATAGTTGCATTGGGTAATGTTACTCAGACATTGGTGTCACACATTTCGGTTCCAAACGGATGTCGGTGTAACATCCATGCATGCGGTGTGACAGCGCGCTGTCTTTTCTTTTCTTCATCGGCGACCATTCTGATGGCTTCATGCTTGCTCTTGTTGTTGTTGTTGGCTTGTTAATATTAACACGTGTGTGAGAAGGAGGTGACGCTATCACGCTGGAGTGGAGCGAGACACACGGCCCCCCCAAAGGACAAACGGCTGCGGCCGACTCGCGCTGCTCAGTGACGCGGACATTCCCAGCATTTCTTCTGTAGAGGTGGCCTGACGTCACCACAGCTGCTTGTAATGGAATGCACACAGCTAATGCGCGCTGATGAGACCCGTTAAGAGAATCGGACCGGCAAAAATGATTGACCCGGTTCTGGACCCGCTATCATGGAACCGGTTCCTAAAAAGAACCGGTTTCGGGTCCCAACCCTATATGCAGCTGCCATACCCTGGTTCCAGGGGAAAATAAAAGTTACTTTTAAATATAAATCCATGAATGTCTCTTTGTCTATCTGTGCTGGTAAAATAACTACAAATGCAACATTTAACAAAATGGTCACTTTAACAAGGTATTATAATTATATTCTCCACACTTGTATTCTCCCCATCTTGACAAAATGGTATCTTCCCAGGTTCCGCAGGTCAGCTGCACAGGTGCAATGCATTATTGTTAATTGTGGCACGTTTACTAACATGCCAAGTGTAGCTGCACTTGAACAACCGTTCCAGGCTGCCATATCCAGCCCAAGAAACCGTAGAAACCGGGGGAGAGGGGGGGGGGGGGGGGGGAATAAAATGTACTTCTTAAATTAAAATGTATCATGCCTGTTGCTATAAGGTATGGCAACATGACTGGACACCAGTCATGTTGCCATACCTTAGCTTTTTCTGAACTGACGCCACTGCGTGTACACAATTCAGGGAACATCTCTGAAAGCCGAGTCCTTTAACGCCAAGTCTAGCTGTATACCATTTGTTGCAATAAATGGTTACATCTACTTTGACGGGAGTGTTCCTGACTAAACAACTTGGTAGAAGCATCCTCTGTCCCCCACCCCTCCTGTCTTTGCATTGTATGTAGTAGTATTGTTGCGACCGTAGGATCGAATTTAACATATTTTCTAAAGTAAATATGGGGGCGGCTCTCTCCTCATTTCCTGTCAGCCTACTGTCAATAAAAAGCATAGAAATGGCCCATATCTGTGTGGCTGGTTCAAATAGGGATCTCCATGTATGGGCATAGCATATATTGTATGTACTGTATATGGATACATTATTATTAATAAAGGATCAAATAAGATAAAACGTCCATATATGGGCATCAAACCAAGGCCCTAACTCACCAAGGCCCTGCTTGGCATTATTAATTAATGTACGTTTTTTTTAATGCCCATCTCCATGTATGGGCATAGCATTTATTGTATGTATATGGATACATATTATTATTATTAAAGGATAAAATAAAAAAGTCCATTATGGTCATTCCCAGTAAAAAAAAAAAAGAAAAAAAAAGAAAAGAAAAAGAAAAAACTTTTATGCCCATACATGGAGATTTCTGATGTCATAAATCCCAGGCCGAAAATGAGAATGTTAGGGTACCCCCTTATGCCCATATATGGAGATCCACAGGCATCAAACCAAGGCCTTAACTCACCAAGGTCCTGCTTGGCATTACTTACGTACGTGTTATGCCCATGGAGATTCCTATATTGTCAATATTAAGGACATTATTAAGGATATTATCTTATCAATATTAAGGACATATATGGGCGGCGCGTTCCTCCCTCCGCGTCATCAGCGCCCACACTAGGTGGGATTGGCGATAGGGCCTTTCTGTGTGGAGTTTGCATGTTCTCCCCGTGTCTCCTGGGGTTGATACCCTCACAAAAACATGAACAAACTCCCCCCAGAATGACAACAACTAGAATCGTCAGAGAAACGCTGTGTTTGGCCAGATGGCCAAGAATTGGCGCGACCTCGCCATTTAGGGCGAGGTCGCATATCAACCTGAGATCGCATGTCACCCTCAAGTGTCTTACTAGTTGATAGACAACAATAGACCACAATGTACAACTAACTAGTTTAAGTGGTTAAATAAGAGATAGCAATGATGTGTGTGTGTTTGTGTGTTTGTGTGTGTGCGTGCGTGTGTGCGTGCGTGTGTGCGTGCGTGCGTGCGTGCGTGTGTCTGTTTGTCTTCTTTGGCCTTTCACGGCAATCGGACACCGCATTCATGATTTGAGGCATGTTGTTCGAAAAATCTGTCTGCAAATGTCAACCTACTGGTGGCGCTATAACAGGCCAATGTGAAAAGGGTGTCATTTGTTCCTTGACCTAGTGAGAATGTGCGTGCAAAATTTTACGGAAAACGCCCCCTGTGTTCATGATTTGAGGCATGCGTGAGTGCATGCGTGCGTGCGAGTGTGCGTGCGAGTGTGAGAGACAGTGTGAGCTCATATCCATGTGATCAGGAAACGCCAGCGTCCCCCCCGCCTGTCTCCACATATGTTCATCCCCCCCCCCCCCCTCCATACCCCGTCCCCTCCGCACTCTGACGACAACCGTGACCGGATCACAATCCTGGACAAACTGTCACGCTTGCGTGCCTTACAGAGGTCTCTCTGGCCCTGGGTCTGTGTGCATGCGTGCGTGCGTAAGTGTGTGGGTACATACAGTGTTTCTGTGCACGTGTGTGTGTGCGTGTGCATACAAAAGAATAGTGTTGACTCTATTTTACAGTGAAATTAGCCATTGATTAATGTTCAAATAATCTATCTTTCTTAAAGGTGATACACCATGCATTTAAAAAGTATTTATGTCATATTGTTTGTGTCCCAAAAACGTTTTTCAAAGGTTTGAGGCTAAATTACCACTCCTGAATAGAGAGCCTCTCTCATTTTTGAATGGCTCTCAGAGCATTTCAGCTGCAGTACCACCTTTGGCCTGAACTGCGCCACCCCCCCCCCAAAATCCTTTTGATTTTTTTTTTTTTTTTTTGATTTTCTTTTTTGATTTTTTTTTTTTTTAAATGTTTTTTATGATGACGTCACAATCGGCAGATGACGTCACAATCGGCAGCAAATCTGGATAGCCTGTTTTGAGAACCCGTGGGATACTTTTAACCTTCGCCTTCTCAAAACCAGAGAAAGACAAAACGGTCAGAAATGGGACTTTGTGAGGATAGAAGGTGCTAGTGGGACCCCAAAAAAAGGTTTTAAAATAGGAAAAGTGAAATTTCATGGTGTATCACCTTTAACGATTGTGAATGACATTTGGCGTGCATGCGTGCGTGCGTGCGTGCGTGCGTTCATCCCCTGAGTCATGGACGTGTTTCTCTATGGAAAATAAGTGACTCATATTCACGTTATTCCTGGCCCCGCCCCCGGCTTCCCGTTCATATCCTGAAAACGCTGGCCTGAAAAACATAATTTGGCTTCCTGTTGTCCTTGCATTAAAGTGTCAGTAGTTGGCGTTCTGGGCTCTGAATGTACCTGGGTTGCCATGTTTGCTTATAATAAGCAATTAGTGTCTTTTAAAAAAATAGTATAGTTGCTTATTGGGCTTACTTTCTAATATTTTTTAAACCAGTGGTTCCCAAATCTTTTCATATCAAGGACCCCAGATTAACATATTTGTCCACAGTCGCAGACCCCCATCTGAAAATATGTGGTGCCAGCGACCTCCACACAGATTTATGTTGTTAAAATGTTTTTAAATAGCAAATATACAAGCTCACAATATGTCGCAATGTGACACATTGTGAGCTTGCTGATCTGCTATTTTCAAATGTAAATGTAAAGTAGTATATAGTTGCTTCTGTTGGGCTTATTTCTTTGGCAAAATCTGGCAACAGACAATTCCCTGTCACTTCCTTACTTGGGAGGAAGTGAAAAGATGTGACCCAGGTATGATGCGTAAATTACGTCAGACTTCTATTGCTTTTCCATTTAAAATAGCCAATCTAAATGCTTGTAGACTGGTTATAGTTCACCCAATATCGGCTTAAAGGAGAATTTCGGCACAGAGGGTTACGTATTTTACCTTTAGTCAGTCCAGATGTGTTTTTTTTTTTAGTTTTGTAGCTTTTAGTTTTCATAACAGGCTATGATTGGCTCAAACAAAATTGCCGTCATGTTCGGCCACTGATATAGAGCTAGGGCATTCACAAATAGTGATTTTTAGTATTCTAATTATTCGACCTCAAAGTATTCGAATAGTCGAATACTCAACAGGACTGGCCAAACTGTATTAAGTAAAAACATTAACAAAAATATTAAGTAAGCAAGAGGCGAACATTGTGAAAATAGTAGATCGTCTATTTTCACAATATGTATCTGCAGAACCGAGTCACATTAAATGTAATACCTACAATTCCAAGTGCTTGTCAGGGTGTCAGGGTGGGGGGAGTGCTAAAAGGTCACAGCCTAAAAAGGTTTGAGAACCCCTGGTATAGAGCATTAACAAATTCATCCACCAGGGGCATTGACAACACATTCTTATGACTTCCTATCTAGCCAAGCTTTATATATTTTTTAAAGAGAGAGAAAAAAAAAGAAAGAATATTCGACTTCGGTGAACAACGTCGAATAGTGACTTTGATATTTGAATATTCGAATATTTGAATTTTGGTGAATGCCCTGTAGAGCTGGACCTTCCCAAGTGGGTGGAAATGCACTGAGTGGAAGCTAGATCTGTCCTCTCCTCTGGTCACTCCTCCAGTTTGATTTTCAAGGCTGGAATGCCTGTGGACAGTGGTCCGCAAACCTTTCAGCTTGAGACCCAAAAAACAAATTTCTCCCGCACAGTTTGGACCTTGTAGATCTGCTATTCTCACTACGTCTAAAGTCAAGTTTATGGAATTTCTTATATTTTTGGTATTATTCATGATTTTGTTTTTATTATTATTATTTCATTATTATGTTTTAATTCGTTTTTAATTCATGAACAATTGTGATTTTTCCCCTCCCTTTTAATAATGATGATTAAAAAACAAATGTAGACTCTAAAGCCCCTATTATAGTAGGCACCGTGGTGATAAGCTATTCACCGCGGTGTAGTCTTTTTAAGTCATAAAACTACAACATTGCGTCATTACTCGCGGTGAAGATCTATCCACCGCGAACCCCGACACATCTCTCTGTTTTTACTTTCAGACAGATCGACCCATCACCCCATTCACTGATTGGTCGATCTAGACCAGTCAGTCACAGTGATAGGACTTCACTGTGACTGACTATGATGGCCTCCACTTGTTTTCTCACTTTAGGTGGATAGCTTATCACCTAAAATTTGTGGTGAATAGCTCTTCACCTTGGACTCTGATAGAGGCTTTAGAAGTGATAGTGCTATAGGGGGTGAGGTGAACTCTGAACAGGAGCGTGCTAGGGGCTGAGGTGGACTCCAACCCGGGACATAAACGCTTTGTGAATCTAGCAGTCTAGAGTTTCAGTTTTATTTGTATTATATTGTGATGTCATTACCCATGATGTCGTTGGCGTGTCAGTGTGTGACAATCCCTGTGAGGCCCAAGCAACTGTGACAGGAACTGGGTCAAACCCTGTCCCCATGTGTGCTGCACTGACGCACGCACGCATGCACGCACGCACGCACGCACGCACGCACGCACACTCACACACACACGCACACACATACACAGTCACGATGCCTCCATTGCTATTAATCATGCTTCTAGGCACCGAGTCAAGTTAGTCATACACATGCTGACATACATATACACATGCTGACACATTTATTTGTTTATTTAAATGTAAAATATATACACTAAACTAGCAAACTCCCCTTAAAAATTAATGAATTCAGAAAACAAAGGGTGAATTCTAAAACAAAGGGTGAATTCTAAAAACTAAATTCAAACTATAATTACACATGCGCACGCCAGTGTTGATTTTGTCGACTAAAACTATGACAAAAAATGTTTGTCAACTGCGTTTTTTTCACTGACGAAAACTACATAAAAACGAAATGAAAACTAAGCTGTGATGACTAAAACTAAGACTAAATATATTGACAATTTCGTCAATAAAATAAAGACTAGACTAAAACGTTGGGGAGGGACTGGTGGGGAGGAGAGTCATTTTATGTTTGGTTGCTCTCAGGTGTTCCGTGCCGAAAATAGCTGATCTACAAGCTCACAACGCGTCGCAGCGCGACGCGTTGTGAGCTTGTAGATCGGCTATTTTCAGCACACAACCAAGTGTAAAATCAGTCATTAAACCTTTATAAAATCAGTCGCCTTAAACCTTATGATGTTTAGTCGACTAAAACTAGACTAAACCAAAAACTTTACAGGTGACTAAATTATGACTAAAACTATAAAAATTTGCTGTCAAAAACAACACTGGCGCATGCACGCACGCACGCACGCATGCACGCACACACACGAGCAGAGCAAGAAAGAGACAAGGTGAAAGGGGACTGACAGACACACACAGACAGACAGACAGACAGACAGACAGACAGACAGACAGACAGACAGATATCAAGGCTGCTTCTTCTTCTCCTTCTATTCTTCTTCATCGGCTCCGCCCCTCTGGCTAGAGTCTCAGCTGCCCTGTTACCATGGTGATTATCTGTCGGTCACTGCCCTGTCCAATGGCATCATGCGTGTTAACAAGGTCTTTTGGAGGTCAGGCGATTGCAACGAGCTGTGTTGGTGGCGTGCGTGCGTGCATGCGTGTGTGTGTGTGTGTGTGTGTGTGTGTGTAAGCACACACTGCATTGAGTTAGACCAAGCATGAAATACTTTGTATCAAGATGGACATTTATGTGATTCCAATCATCCTCCATCCATTCCAATTGTCACTCCCCATCTCTCCCCAGATTTCCTTCCCATCCTTTTTCAAGTAAAGAATTTGAGTACTTTATCCAATATCCACTGGATTTGAAGTTGTGTCACACAGCCCTAACACTCTCATGAGAGCCAAACTGAAAAGTTACCTGTGGACGTGGTGGCTGTGATGTCAAAGAACATACGCCCTCCAGTAATGAGATACGACTTTCAAAAGGCAATTAATGCTGCTGTCCATGTGACGCTTTCCACCTCTCAACCAACAGACTGCAGCAGACTGTATTAATCTTGGAAGGCGCACCAGTTCTAGGGAACAGTACCATGTTAACGCATTAAAGCAGGGGTCTTCAACGTTTTCAGGCCAAGGACCCCTTTGTTGAGAGACAGATGAAGCAGGGACCCCTCTACATATTGTATAAAACAGCGTTTCAGATTTTCATTGATTTCATAGGTAGATTCATAAACGTGTTTGACAGCACTGTCATCAGTCGATGTTCGATTCGTGTTAATGTGTTTTTTCAGACATTTAATCACTTAAATTGTTGATACTTTGTAAACTTCACCTACCACTCGGCACTTGGTCCGCTCTTTTTTTTTTTACCTCCAAGGCTCTCTGGCCTTTTTTTTTGGCCAGAGAGCTATTTTTGGCCAAAGTTCTCCTCAGAAAAGGGATGTGTTGTTCATCTAAAATAATTTTCCTATCACAAAAAGATTTGGTGGCCCCCTGTAGTAACTCTGCGTACCCCCTAGGGGTCCCGGACCCCCTGTTGAAGACCTCTGCGTTAAAGGCCTCATGACATGCTGTTTTTTGTATTACAACACTTTGATGAGTCTAATTATTCAGAAAAACACAGAATTGGAGGAAATATATCGTGAGACCTTCAAGACCTGAGGCCAATTTTTACGAATGTCTCCTAATCGTGCATGGATGTGTGTTTTCAGACGTTAGCTAGCATAAGCTAACGTGCACGGACGTTGTTGTGGTTGTGTTTTCAGGTTGAGATGCCTGGTCAAGCAACTGGAGAGAGGAGAGGCGTCTGTGGTGGACCTCAAGAAGAATCTGGAATATGCCGCCTCCGTCCTGGAGTCTGTCTACATCGAAGAGACAAGGTAAAGAATGTTACTAAACCCTACACTACACTAGGGCATTCACCAAATATTCGAATATTCTAATATCAAAGTCACTATTCAATGTTGTTCACCAAAGTCGAATATTTGCTTATTTTCATTGTTTTATTGTTTTCTCTTTAAAAATATAATATAGTTTATAAAGATTGGCGAGATAGGAAGTCATAAGAATGAGTTGTCAATGCCCCTGGTGGATGAATTTCTTAATGCTCTATACCAGAGGTTCTCAAACCTTTTTAGGCCGTGATCCCCCAAATAAACATATTTGAACTGGGGACCCCCACCCTGACAAGAACTTGGAATTGTAGGTATTACATTTAATGTGACTCGGTTCCACTGTTAAATATTGTGAAAATAGCAGATCTACATGCTCACAACGCCTCGCAACGTGAGGCGTTGTGAGCATGTAGATCGGCTATTTTCACAATGTTTCGCCTCTTGCTTACTTAATATTTGACAGTTTGGACAGTCCTGTTGAATATTCCACAATTCGAATACTTTGAGGTTGAATAATTTGAATACTAAAAATCACTATTCGTGAATGCCCTACACTACACTAACCTCTGACCTGGAGCAAGGTTATTATAGTTAGCGAAAACTAACTATATAACAAAAACTAAAACAATTACTAACGAAATAACGAAAACAACAAAGAATTTACTGGACTAAATCAAAACTAGAACAACTAGAAGCAGTGCTCTTCCGAGCACAGGTCTCCGCCAGGTCAGGTAGGTTATTGTGGCCTCCTGGTGGCGCTGTAAGAGGCCAAAGTGAAAAGGGTGCCATGTCTTCTTTGGCCTTTCACGGCAATTGGACACTGTATTATTGATTTGAGGCATTTTGGTCGAAAAATTTGTTTGCACATGTCACTCGCGCTATAACTGGCCAATGTGAAAAGGGTGCATTTGTTCCTCGACCTAGTGGGAAAAACTGACCAATCCTGCATACTTTTGAAGCCAATCTTAGCCAATCAGGATGGAATTTTGAAAAAGCAAAGATCTTGATCACATCTTGATCACATTACTATAGAGATTGTGTGTACCGAGTTGTGTGAAATTTGGATAAAATCTGAAGGAGTAATACAAAGAAATGTGTTTTACATAATCCTCATGGTGCTATATAAGGCAGATTTGCAGGGCAGAGGTTTTTCCGTTGCCTCTAGGGAGTGTTTGACTCCTGCACCTCACAAATAACTCAATGTATGTACTAAACTTAAGCGTCACAAAAATATAAACTAATAAAAAACAGCAAACAAACTTGCTCTAAAATCAAATTAGTAAATACAAATATAAGGCATAAAAAGACTTAGTTCTACTGGATCTCTTCTAGACACTAGTCCCTCCCCAACATTTTTAGTCTAGTTTTGTCAACAGAAATGTCCTTTTGTCGACAGAAATTTCCTTATATTTAGTCATAGATAGTTGTAGTCATCATAGCTTAGTTTTCATGTAGTTTTCACGAGTGAAAAACAGGTAGTATGTGAAATTAAAGGAGCTATAGTCAACTTTTTAAATTTGGCCGTTGTCAGGCTGACTTTGTTTACATCCCTCTTCTATTCTTTTATATGAAATCCTTATAAAAGAATAGAAGAGGCCAAAATGATTATTTTATCATTATTTTCGCTTTTTGTGGTCATTTTTGAAAAGAAACACATGAAGCTTACATTTTTTTATAAAATATTTTTGAAACATTATTTTTATTTTAGCATCCGTTTTTCAAGAAAAAGTTGACTATAGCTCCTTTAAGTGCATGTACTCAAGCACTGTACTTAAGTACAATTTTGAGGTAATTTTTACTTTACTGGAGTATTTCCAATTTTCAATACTCTTACTTCTACTCCACTACATCTCAGAAGCAAATATTGTACTTTATACTCCACTACATTTATTTAAAAAAGTTAGTTATCTTGTAGATTATGATTATTATTACAAAACTTACATTAACCACTTCAGCCATATACTATATACTTTGGCTATTTAAAAATAGCAGATCTACAAGCTCTACAACGCATCACACTTTGACACGTTGTGAGCTTGATAGCAGGCCTAGAATTTCTTTGGTGTTGTCAATTTGTTGAGGGCACAAAGGCCAAATGCCAGGGCAGGAAGGCCATCAAATAAAACAATATTTTAGTCCATTGAATGAATTTGTTGAATCTAAGGGTTAGGGATGATAACTAATCTGCAGTGAAATAGATAAATGATGGTATTTACAATCTGATCCATGCTCAGCCCTGCACCAATCACAGTCACTGGATATGTTTAAATCACCAAATGGGCCTGTCGCTGGATGAAGCCGAGTCCCTAGCACAGGACCGACCCAAATGGAGAAGATTGGTGAAGCTGATTGGCTCTACGCATGACGTCGCCCCCGACGCCGAGCAAGAGAACTGATGATGATGATGGATATGTTTAAAGATGGGGACTCGGGGGAGTTAAGATTTCAGAATGTCTACATGACCAGAAAGAGACACTGGTGTCTACTGTCTACATATTGACAAGACAGAGACAGAGCAGAAAGTGGTACAGTCAGCTGGGGCATTAAGGCCACTGTGGCCTCAGGTCATGCCATTGGTTTGAGGGGCACAAGGCCAAACTGAGGGGCAACGACGGCCATGGCCTTCATGGCCTCCATGAAATTCCTGCACTGCTTGATACTTTTACAAAATCAAAATGTGTCTCTCCCCCTCCCCCGCAGGCGTCTGGTTGACACAGAGGATGAGCTGAGCGACATCCAGTCAGACTCGGTGCCGTCGGAGGTCAGGGATTGGCTGGCGTCGACGTTCACCAGACAGATGGGGCTGATAATGAGACGCAGCGAGGAGAAGCCGCGCTTCCGCAGCATCGTCCACGCCGTGCAGGCTGGCATCTTCGTCGAGAGGTGGGTGGGTGAAAAAACACTTTTTCTTGCCCTTCCAAAACTTTTTAACACAATTAGACCGGGTACGCATTATTGCGTTTTATTATTTTATGGTTTAACTTAAAAAAAAAATAGCAGATCTACAAGCTCACAGAGTGCCACGCTGCAAGCTTTTAGATCTGCTATTTTTGAAAAATCGTGAGCATTTGAATTTTGACACAGAGTTTGACCCGAAGTGTCTTCTAAGCCCTTCTAAGGTTTTTTGAAAACTACGTGGTTCTCAAACTCTTTCATATCAAGGACCCCTAGAATTATATGTATTTGGCCGTTGACCTCCGTCTCAAAATATTTTGTATCAGGGACCCCCCAGAAGCAAATAGAGTTTACAATTGAGTTACAAATGTTCACTTTTAAAATGAGATATTCAAAGATTTGCAAAAATGTTCCAGATTTTTCAAAAATAGCAGATCTACAAGCTCACAGCGTGGCACTCGGTGCCACGCTGTGAGCTTGTATATCTGCTATTTTTCAATAGTTAAAGCGTTCAATAATTCTAGGCTTAAATGTTATTTTTTAACAACTATATAGCATATTTTGTCCCACAAAATGATAAAGTTACATGTTTAAGCATTAACAGTCATCCTTCCATGAAAAGAGGTTGGAATATTTGGAAGATTTCTGAAACATTCCAACAACACAAATCTGGTACAGGGCTCCCTGGCACAAAACAAATTCAGATACAGAAAAAGAAACCTTGTATCAAGTTTCAAATTTGTAAATTTTTTCACAAATAGGCTGTATTGCGTGGCTGGTATCGTTCGGTTTGGTTCCCGCCCCATGGGCACTACACAAACGTTGCTTCATTAGTAAGATCTATTGATAGTAAGTAAGAAACAAAAAGTTCTCTGCGTGTCACTTGCACAATCTTTGTCACCAGCCAGAAATGTATTTAATGGGAATAACAAAAAAACGAAAATCTTGTGCTGCTGTTTTTGCTTGTAAAATTTGCTATATTGATTTTGGCAACACAAAATATTTCTCAAATGTCATAAATACATCTACCTAACATCTGAAACAAGTATTGGTGCCTTAGTATACTCATATACAAATTTAGATCATGTAATGTAGCAAATTTGTTGAAGGAAACGCTTCAATGTAAGTGATTGTCAGTGACTGTAATTTTGTTATAATGACAAGTAAACTTGGTGTCTATTTCATGGTTTCACATCAAGAGAAACTCAATGGAATACTTATCTTCATGATTAGGTGTGTCTGGATCTATAATTTACATATTTACAAGATGGACGCCACCCGAAAATGAGCTTTACTATGACTTTTACAGTGACAGCTGGCTGTTATGACAAAAACAATATGAACACATTTGGTCAGTTTTACCTCAGATTATATCAAGAGTTGTGTGGATGATTGTGGAGAAAAATCAGAGAAAACGTACATACAGCTAAATGTATCTTTAAGATGACATTTTTAATTCATCACATTGTTGAACCACCTACTCCCAAGTGTTTCTTGTCAGCAAGCAAAGACAGACAGAAGTCCAGGTCTCCTGAGCACTGGGAAGTTGGAGATTCTAGAGAGTTCATCAGATGGCTTGGCTGAAGACCTTTTACTTGTGTGGCACCTACTGTAGGTAGAATAGCTTCCAACATCACAGTTGCTGAATTCTCCTCCAGATGCAGAAGCTGGTTTACCTGGATTTTCAGCATTCTGTGTAAACGTTCACCCACAGGCTAGCATTATTGGCTACCTTCCACTCATCCCAGCATCGCCAACTGATCCTTCTGTCCTCAGAAAAGAGATGAAACGACTCTTCACTACATAAGTACACCATTATCACTGGAGATCAGGCAACACCAAGATGAGTTTGGCAATGTAGTCCTGTTGCTGGGAGGCTTTCACCAAGCTCACAACTACTGAACATGAAGGCTATTTGCAAGATTATTTGTCGAGAAGTCTTTGTCGAGAAGGAACTGTCAAGAAGATGTTTGTTGAAAAGACATAATACTACCAAACTTTACATGCCTTCAAAGTCCTGTTTGAAAAAGAGATAACTGGCAGCAGTTAGAAATGACGAGGCATCCAGAGATGGCAGTCTTAGGAGATCAGCTGCTGCTTTTCAGGAATCATTCAATGGGCAATCAACTGCAGTCCTCTGGGCAAACTTCCTGGAGATGTCAGATATTCTCCAAAGGTTTATCTACTACGAGTGGGAAGGTGACATCTCTGTGAATCAGCAAGAATGCTACCCTACCCCACTTCAGTAGGCCACTACAAGTACGGGCAGCAATCTTTACCTTTGTATCTGCCTGGCTTAGATGAAGAAATTACTGGAAACAGCTTCAGAGGTACATGAAGCACTGATGGCAGGTACATTTGTTGGCTGACGAGCAGATGGCAGCCACAACAGTAGTGTTTCTTTTGACATGCTACTTTAACAGACATATAATGCTGATGCCAAGGAAGCAAGCAGTCTGGATGGCATTACACTCAGCCCTGTCTCTGCATAGCTCAAGTCTATGCTCCACCTCCACCCCTCCAACCCACACCATGTCAGCAGTGGACACTAACCCATCTACAGTGACCACATCATCCTTGCTCAACATATCTACAGGACAGGGTGCTGATTCCACAGTCAAGGGTTTTGCATGTTGTTCACTATAGTTGAAGACAAGCAAACCTGTACAGTATGTCTGCAAGAGTGTCTTGTACTGATTTATTTCAGTGCCAGAACAGGTCGGAAACGGATTGCCAGAACTGTGAGAATGTTTCAAAAGAAACAAGCTTTATGGGATGATTAAGCAAGGGTCATTCATCACCATGCTGGCTTTTGGTGGAGATTTATGTCGAAATATATATTTTTTGCCACGGACTTACTAAATGAGTGGACAATAATATATACCAGAAACACATAGAAGAGCAAGCCCTGAATTACCATAACATGTGTGTAACTCTGAGAACCATTTGGTTCCATTTGTACAATCTCAGAGTTAAGGGCGTACTAGTACTGGTTGGACTCCTAATATGCCAAAATGTCACAATGTCCATAGATAATCTGAAGAAAACCTGTCGACTTCGAATTCAGTAATTGGGTCTTATGATCAAAAACAAGACATTATAAGATATAAAATCAGCCACTGACACATTTTGTCCGTAGTACAGACATAGATGACCCCTGGATGAAAGTGATACGGATGAGTAATATACGCACCATGTCAGCATGTAAAATTAGCTAAATACTTGTTTTATTTCAAGATTTGCTTTTATCACATTTAAATGCAATACATGTGGGAGGAAAAAGCTTAGCATTTGCTGTATTTTGTCACAGCACAGCCTTACGTTTACTTATGCTGCCAACATTTGTTTGTGTTTTTGTTTTGGTTGGGGGGTGTGGGTGTCTTGATGTAGCCTCCAAATGACAGATGTTGGGACACTCTGTGGTACTTAAATACATATTTTATACCTGACATGACCTTTTGTGCATTTATTATAGTCTTGTCCATTTTGGGATTTTTTTCCAATTTAGGGGTGTGTGATAGCAGTTTGATTGATTTTCATCCATTTCTGGCCAAGGTACCTTTCATTACACAGTTGGCTGTGAGATGTGTTATGTATGAGACATAAGCTTTTAGCTAAATTTACTATGTGTATGTTTCATTTTGCTGGGTGCCAATCACATACATTGAGGCGTTTTCTTCAACAAATTTGCTATATTTCACAATCTAAATTTACATATGAGAATACTAAGGCACCAATACTTGTTTCAGATGTTAAGTAGATGTATTTATGACATTTGAGAAAGATTTTGTGTTGCCAAAATCAATATAGTACATTTTATAAGCAAAAACAGCAGCACAAGATATTCGTTTTTTTGTTATTCACTTTTATATAAAATTCTGACTGGTGACAAAAGTCGTGCAAGTTTCATGCGGAGAACTTTTAACCCAAAGTCCACAAAGGTATTGTCTATGCAAAAATGCATTGAATGAGTAGTGCCCAGACGTGGGAACGAAATTCATTTTCTAAGCACTTTTCCTTATAACGCAATTACACCTAAAAGTAAAGCCCTGCTTCACCATACAAAGCCGTTGCACAAAAGTAGTGAAAACAGCAGATCGGCTGTTTTCACTATAGTTTAAATTTCATTTTTAAAATGATAAATACAAAACAAACGGTTTTGGACATACAAGGTTTCCACCCAACAATGACAATATGCATTTTGGGGTCCATGACAAGATAATGTGTGAAAACCTATGTTTCTATGTCAGCAATCTGGCTAGCCATTAACTGGAGCTCAGTTAGTCTGTTCTTGAGAGACTAAACGTCAGTGGTTTTCATGTGAAGGATCCCCAAAATGATATGAATTTGGCCACGGACCCCCATCTCAAAACATTTAGTTCCAGGGACCCCCTAAGAATTAAAAATTTAGTTACAAACGTTTGCTTTAAAAATACATATATTCAAAGATTTGCTGTAATTTTCACGACTTTTCAAAAATAGCAGATCTACAAGCTCACAGCGCGGCACTCGGTGCCGCGCTGTGAGCTTGTATATCTGCTATTTTTCAATAGCTAAGGCATTCAATAATTCTAGGCCTAATTAAACAACATTAGGAAACAAGCCCAAATAAGGAACTACGCTTTAGAAACAAGTTTAAAAAAAAAAGAACGCAACCCGCAACTACCAATATTTACAAGTGCCGTTACAAAAAACAAGCACACACACACACACACACACACACACACACACACACACACCTTCAGGATTGGGTGATGGGCCCTGCTGTTTTTCCTCTCAGTGGGAGCACACTGCTGATGGTATCTCCACACACGTTGAACGAAGGAGCTCTTATCAAACTGAAAACATCTGCCTCCACCCCACAGAACATGCACCTTTTCTTTTTACTTAAAGGTGTATTCAGTGATAATGAAAGTTGCCGGGGGTCATCTTTTTTACAGATTTTTTTTTAATTCAGAGCGAGTGTGGTTCTCAAAACTTTTATTTTGACCATCATAACTAAACATCATAACATAACTACGGTCATACTCAACCCTGATTGGTCGAGGACTGGCTGGCCAAGTCTGAAACTATTATATTTGTATTTGAATGAAATACAATCACTGAATATACCTTTAAAGAGATGTTTCACTTTCAAAAAAGCTTTTGGTCTATTTGGTCTTATCATCTAATCAGGCTTTTATGAACATCCTGAAGAGTTTAAAATTTGCTTGATTGAATATATTTGATGTAAATGGTATCAGTCCTCCTCCTCCAGGGCTTATCCCCATACACACCCATGGTAACTTCAAACTCCATTTTAACCATGATTCTTTAAAAACATCCATACTTATTTTCTGGTGACACATAATACCCTCGAGAACTTTTTTTCATTTATGTTTATTTATTTTTTATTGTATTTAATATTTTCCATTTTCCCAAAGAATTATTAAAGATAAATGAAAAAAGTTATCGAAAAAACACGGCCTGCTCACATATTGGGAGGATATTATGAGTCACCAGAAAAAAATAATGTGTGTTTTTAATGAATCTATCATGGTTAAAATAGAGTTGTAAGAGGCCCTGCATGAATTGAATTGAATCAAGCAAATTAAAAACTGTTCAGGGTGTTCATATAAGCCTGATTAGACGATAAAATGACCAAACGTTTTTTTTTTTTTTTTTTTTTTTTTTTAAAGTGGAATATCCCTTTAAGTAAAAGTAGCAATACATACTAGATAGCATTAAGGCCCCAATGAGCAGGATGCGAAACAGCTTCTGCCCGCAGTGAGGACTGTCAATGGACTGTGTTGCCCTGTTTAGCCTAGTTGGAAACAGTAGATTTACAAGCTTACGTGTTGTTAACGTGTTGTTAACGTGTTGTTCATGTGTTGTTCATGTGTTGTTAATCTGTTCTTAATAGATAGTTGTTAATATGTTGTTAATAACATGTTAACATGTTAACGTTTCGTTAATGTGTTGTTAACATTTCACTAACGTGTTGTTTATAACAAGTTAACGTGTTGTTTATAACATGTTAATGTGTTGTTAACATTTCTCTAGCGTGTTGTTTATAACGTGTTAACGTGTTGTTATTGTTAATGTGTTGTTAACATTTCTCTAGCGTGTTGTTTATAACATGTTAACGTGTTGTTATATGTAGTTAATGTGTTGTTAACATTTCTCTAACGTGTTGTTTATAACATGTTAACACGTTGGTAATGCATTAACGTGTTGTTGTTTGTGTCACAGGATGTACAGACGGACGTCCAACATGGTGGGCCTCAGCTACCCCCCCAATGTCATCACTGTGCTCAAGGTATCACTCTATAAGCACTAGGGATGTTAATCGAGCATTATTTGCGAATCGACGCGTCGATGCCGAAAATCGACGCGTCGATCGACTTTTTTCACTTTTTTTCCCCGCTAAGCAGCAGCTGAGAGGAGAGCACAACGGCGCATTACTTTGAACAACAAAACTTATATTATGCAGTCGCACCCATCAGAACTTGCATCAAAGCCCTAATAATAATAAATAATTGCTCTTTCTTGCATTGCAATGCCCCCCTAATAATAATAAATAATTGCACTTTCTTGCATTGCAATGCCCCCCCATCATTCCAATGTAGAAGATCTGAATCTTTAATGTGCTTCTCCAGTCTGCACATCAGCATGCATTAGGAAACGGTATGCTAGGGAGAGAGAGAGAGAGCAGGAAATGGATCGAGTCTTTATATTATTTAGTCACAAGCTTTTCATTTGCGTGTGTGTGTGTGTGTGTGTGTGTGTGTGTGTGTGTGTGTGTGTGTGTGTGTTCCCTCCGACTCTAGGACGTGGACACGTGGTCTTTCGACGTCTTTGCGCTGAACGACGCCAGTGGAGAGCACGCCCTCAAATTCATCTTCTACGAGCTGTTGACCAGATATGATCTCATCAACCGCTTCAAGGTAGTAACCGCT